>NW_027325377.1:1468973-1736473 GCF_036924035.1 Leuresthes tenuis | reverse complement strand
GGTTTTATGTCACATCTGCTGCTGGTTTCTGAAGCTTTAACTGGTTTTATGTCACATCTGCTGCTGGTTTCTGAAGCTTTAACTGGTTTTATGTCACATCTGCTGCTGGTTTCTGGAGCTTTAACTGGTTTTATGTCACATCTGCTGCTGGTTTCTGAAGCTGTAACTGGTTTTATGTCACATCTGCTGCTGGTTTCTGAAGCTTTAACTGGTTTCAGCTCACATCTGCTGCTGGTTTCTGAAGCTTTAACTGGTTTTATGTCACATCTGCTGCTGGTTTCTGAAGCTTTAACTGGTTTTATGTCACATCTGCTGCTGGTTTCTGAAGCTGTAACTGGTTTTATGTCACATCTGCTGCTGGTTTCTGAAGCTGTAACTGGTTTTATGTCACATCTGCTGCTGGTTTCTGAAGCTTTAACTGGTTTCATCTCACATCTGCTGCTGGTTTCTGAAGCTGTAACTGGTTTTATGTCACATCTGCTGCTGGTTTCTGAAGCTTTAACTGGTTTTATGTCACATCTGCTGCTGGTTTCTGAAGCTTTAACTGGTTTTATGTCACATCTGCTGCTGGTTTCTGAAGCTTTAACTGGTTTTATGTCACATCTGCTGCTGGTTTCTGAAGCTGTAACTGGTTTTATGTCACATCTGCTGCTGGTTTCTGAAGCTGTAACTGGTTTCAGCTCACATCTGCTGCTGGTTTCTGAAGCTTTAACTGGTTTTATGTCACATCTGCTGCTGGTTTCTGAAGCTTTAACTGGTTTTATGTCACATCTGCTGCTGGTTTCTGAAGCTTTAACTGGTTTTATGTCACATCTGCTGCTGGTTTCTGAAGCTGTAACTGGTTTTATGTCACATCTGCTGCTGGTTTCTGAAGCTGTAACTGGTTTTATGTCACATCTGCTGCTGGTTTCTGAAGCTTTAACTGGTTTTATGTCACATCTGCTGCTGGTTTCTGAAGCTGTAACTGGTTTTATGTCACATCTGCTGCTGGTTTCTGAAGCTTTAACTGGTTTTATGTCACATCTGCTGCTGGTTTCTGAAGCTTTAACTGGTTTTATGTCACATCTGCTGCTGGTTTCTGAAGCTGTAACTGGTTTTATGTCACATCTGCTGCTGGTTTCTGAAGCTTTAACTGGTTTTATGTCACATCTGCTGCTGGTTTCTGAAGCTTTAACTGGTTTTATGTCACATCTGCTGCTGGTTTCTGAAGCTTTAACTGGTTTCAGCTCACATCTGCTGCTGGTTTCTGAAGTTTTAACTGGTTTCATCTCACATCTGCTGCTGGTTTCTGAAGCTTTAACTGGTTTCATCTCACATCTGCTGCTGGTTTCTGAAGCTTTAACTGGTTTTATGTCACATCTGCTGCTGGTTTCTGAAGCTTTAACTGGTTTCAGCTCACATCTGCTGCTGGTTTCTGAAGCTTTAACTGGTTTTATGTCACATCTGCTGCTGGTTTCTGAAGCTTTAACTGGTTTTATGTCACATCTGCTGCTGGTTTCTGGAGCTTTAACTGGTTTTATGTCACATCTGCTGCTGGTTTCTGAAGCTTTAACTGGTTTTATGTCACATCTGCTGCTGGTTTCTGGAGCTTTAACTGGTTTTATGTCACATCTGCTGCTGGTTTCTGAAGCTTTAACTGGTTTTATATCACGTCTGCTGCTGGTTTCTGAAGCTTTAACTGGTTTTATGTCACATCTGCTAATGGTTTCTGAAGCTTTAACTGGTTTTATGTCACATCTGCTGCTGGTTTCTGAAGCTTTAACTGGTTTTATGTCACATCTGCTGCTGGTTTCTGAAGCTTTAACTGGTTTCAGCTCACATCTGCTGCTGGTTTCTGAAGTTTTAACTGGTTTCATCTCACATCTGCTGCTGGTTTCTGAAGCTGTAACTGGTTTTAGGTCACATCTGCTGCTGGTTTCTGAAGCTTTAACTGGTTTTATGTCACATCTGCTGCTGGTTTCTGAAGCTTTAACTGGTTTTATGTCACATCTGCTGCTGGTTTCTGGAGCTTTAACTGGTTTTATGTCACATCTGCTGCTGGTTTCTGAAGCTGTAACTGGTTTTATGTCACATCTGCTGCTGGTTTCTGAAGCTTTAACTGGTTTTATGTCACATCTGCTGCTGGTTTCTGAAGCTTTAACTGGTTTTATGTCACATCTGCTGCTGGTTTCTGGAGCTTTAACTGGTTTTATGTCACATCTGCTGCTGGTTTCTGAAGCTGTAACTGGTTTTATGTCACATCTGCTGCTGGTTTCTGAAGCTTTAACTGGTTTCAGCTCACATCTGCTGCTGGTTTCTGAAGCTTTAACTGGTTTTATGTCACATCTGCTGCTGGTTTCTGAAGCTTTAACTGGTTTTATGTCACATCTGCTGCTGGTTTCTGAAGCTGTAACTGGTTTTATGTCACATCTGCTGCTGGTTTCTGAAGCTGTAACTGGTTTTATGTCACATCTGCTGCTGGTTTCTGAAGCTTTAACTGGTTTTATGTCACATCTGCTGCTGGTTTCTGAAGCTTTAACTGGTTTCAGCTCACATCTGCTGCTGGTTTCTGAAGCTTTAACTGGTTTCATCTCACATCTGCTGCTGGTTTCTGAAGCTGTAACTGGTTTTATGTCACATCTGCTGCTGGTTTCTGAAGCTTTAACTGGTTTTATGTCACATCTGCTGCTGGTTTCTGAAGCTTTAACTGGTTTTATGTCACATCTGCTGCTGGTTTCTGAAGCTTTAACTGGTTTTATGTCACATCTGCTGCTGGTTTCTGGAGCTTTAACTGGTTTTATGTCACATCTGCTGCTGGTTTCTGAAGCTTTAACTGGTTTTATATCACGTCTGCTGCTGGTTTCTGAAGCTTTAACTGGTTTTATGTCACATCTGCTAATGGTTTCTGAAGCTTTAACTGGTTTTATGTCACATCTGCTGCTGGTTTCTGAAGCTTTAACTGGTTTTATGTCACATCTGCTGCTGGTTTCTGGAGCTTTAACTGGTTTTATGTCACATCTGCTGCTGGTTTCTGAAGCTGTAACTGGTTTTATGTCACATCTGCTGCTGGTTTCTGAAGCTTTAACTGGTTTCAGCTCACATCTGCTGCTGGTTTCTGAAGCTTTAACTGGTTTTATGTCACATCTGCTGCTGGTTTCTGAAGCTTTAACTGGTTTTATGTCACATCTGCTGCTGGTTTCTGAAGCTGTAACTGGTTTTATGTCACATCTGCTGCTGGTTTCTGAAGCTGTAACTGGTTTTATGTCACATCTGCTGCTGGTTTCTGAAGCTTTAACTGGTTTTATGTCACATCTGCTGCTGGTTTCTGAAGCTTTAACTGGTTTCAGCTCACATCTGCTGCTGGTTTCTGAAGCTTTAACTGGTTTCATCTCACATCTGCTGCTGGTTTCTGAAGCTGTAACTGGTTTTATGTCACATCTGCTGCTGGTTTCTGAAGCTTTAACTGGTTTTATGTCACATCTGCTGCTGGTTTCTGAAGCTTTAACTGGTTTTATGTCACATCTGCTGCTGGTTTCTGAAGCTTTAACTGGTTTTATGTCACATCTGCTGCTGGTTTCTGGAGCTTTAACTGGTTTTATGTCACATCTGCTGCTGGTTTCTGAAGCTTTAACTGGTTTTATATCACGTCTGCTGCTGGTTTCTGAAGCTTTAACTGGTTTTATGTCACATCTGCTAATGGTTTCTGAAGCTTTAACTGGTTTTATGTCACATCTGCTGCTGGTTTCTGAAGCTTTAACTGGTTTCTTCTCAGATCTGCGGCTGGTTTCTGAAGTTTTAACTGGTTTCAGCTCAGATCTGCTGCTGGTTTCTGAAGCTTTAGCTGGTTTCAGCTCAGATCTGCTGCTGGTTTCTGAAGCTTTAACTGGTTTCAGCTCACATCTGCTGCTGGTTTCTGAAGCTTTAACTGGTTTCAGCTCACATCTGCTGTTGGTTTCTGAAGCTTTAACTGGTTTTATGTCACATCTGCTGCTGGTTTCTGAAGCTTTAACTGGTTTTATGTCACATCGGCTGCTGGTTTCTGAAGCTTTAACTGGTTTTATGTCACATCTGCTGCTGGTTTCTGAAGCTTTAACTGGTTTTATGTCACATCTACTGCTGGTTTCTGAAGCTTTAACTGGTTTTATGTCACATCTGCTGCTGGTTTCTGAAGCTTTAACTGGTTTTATCTCACATCTGCTGCTGGTTTCTGAAGCTTTAACTGGTTTTATGTCACATCTGCTAATGGTTTCTGAAGCTTTAACTGGTTTTATGTCACATCTGCTGCTGGTTTCTGAAGCTTTAACTGGTTTCATCTCACATCTGCTGCTGGTTTCTGAAGCTTTAACTGGTTTTATGTCACATCTGCTGCTGGTTTCTGAAGCTTTAACTGGTTTTATGTCACATCTGCTGCTGGTTTCTGAAGCTTTAACTGGTTTTATGTCACATCTGCTGCTGGTTTCTGAAGCTGTAACTGGTTTTATGTCACATCTGCTGCTGGTTTCTGAAGCTTTAACTGGTTTTATGTCACATGTGCTACTGGTTTCTGAAGCTTTAACTGGTTTCAGCTCACATCTGCTGCTGGTTTCTGAAGCTTTAACTGGTTTTATGTCACATCTGCTGCTGGTTTCTGAAGCTTTAACTGGTTTTATGTAACATCTGCTGCTGGTTTCTGAAGCTTTAACTGGTTTTATGTCACATCTGCTGCTGGTTTCTGAAGCTTTAACTGGTTACAGCTCAGATCTGCTGCTGGTTTCTGAAGCTGTAACTGGTTTTATGTCACATCTGCTGCTGGTTTCTGAAGCTGTAACTGGTTTCATCTCAGATCTGCTGCTGGTTTCTGAAGCTTTAACTGGTTTTATGTCACATCTGCTACTGGTTTCTGAAGCTTTAACTGGTTTTATGTCACATCTGCTGCTGGTTTCTGAAGCTGTAACTGGTTTCTTCTCAGATCTGCTGCTGGTTTCTGAAGCTGTAACTGGTTTTATGTCACATCTGCTGCTGGTTTCTGAAGCTTTAACTGGTTTCAAGTTTTAACTGGTTTCATCTCAGATCTGCTGCTGGTTTCTGAAGCTGTAACTGGTTTCATCTCAGATCTGCTGCTGGTTTCTGAAGCTGTAACTGGTTTTATGTCACATCTGCTGCTGGTTTCTGAAGCTTTAACTGGTTTCATCTCAGATCTGCTGCTGGTTTCTGAAGCTTTAACTGGTTTTATGTCACATCTGCTGCTGGTTTCTGAAGCTGTAACTGGTTTTATGTCACATCTGCTGCTGGTTTCTGAAGCTTTAACTGGTTTTATGTCACATCTGCTGCTGGTTTCTGAAGCTTTAACTGGTTTTATGTCACATCTGCTGCTGGTTTCTGAAGCTTTAACTGGTTTTATGTCACATCTGCTGCTGGTTTCTGAAGCTTTAACTGGTTTTATGTCACATCTGCTGCTGGTTTCTGAAGCTTTAACTGGTTTTATGTCACATCTGCTGCTGGTTTCTGAAGCTTTAACTGGTTTCAATTCACATCTGCTGCTGGTTTCTGAAGCTTTAACTGGTTTTATGTCACATCTGCTGCTGGTTTCTGAAGCTTTAACTGGTTTTATGTCACATCTGCTGCTGGTTTCTGAAGCTTTAACTGGTTTTATGTCACATCTGCTGCTGGTTTCTGAAGCTGTAACTGGTTTCTTCTCACATCTGCTGCTGGTTTCTGAAGTTTTAACTGGTTTCATCTCAGATCTGCTGCTGGTTTCTGAAGCTGTAACTGGTTTTATGTCACATCTGCTGCTGGTTTCTGAAGCTGTAACTGGTTTTATGTCACATCTGCTGCTGGTTTCTGAAGCTTTAACTGGTTTTATGTCACATCTGCTGCTGGTTTCTGAAGCTGTAACTGGTTTTATGTCACATCTGATGCTGGTTTCTGAAGCTGTAACTGGTTTCTTCTCAGATCTGCTGCTGGTTTCTGAAGCTGTAACTGGTTTCTTCTCACATCTGCTGCTGGTTTCTGAAGTTTTAACTGGTTTCATCTCAGATCTGCTGCTGGTTTCTGAAGCTTTAACTGGTTTTATGTCACATCTGCTGCTGGTTTCTGAAGCTGTAACTGGTTTTATGTCACATCTGCTGCTGGTTTCTGAAACTTTAACTGGTTTTATGTCACATCTGCTGCTGGTTTCTGAAGCTGTAACTGGTTTTATGTCACATCTGCTGCTGGTTTCTGAAGCTGTAACTGGTTTTATGTCACATCTGCTGCTGGTTTCTGAAGCTGTAACTGGTTTTATGTCACATCTGCGGCTGGTTTCTGAAGCTTTAACTGGTTTTATGTCACATCTGCTGCTGGTTTCTGAAGCTTTAACTTGTTTTATGTCACATCTGCTGCTGGTTTCTGAAGCTTTAACTGGTTTTATGTCACATCTGCTGCTGGTTTCTGAAGCTTTAACTGGTTTTATGTCACATCTGCTGCTGGTTTCTGAAGCTTTAACTGGTTTTATGTCACATCTGCTGCTGGTTTCTGAAGCTGTAACTGGTTTTATGTCACATCTGCTGCTGGTTTCTGAAGCTTTAACTGGTTTTATGTCACATCTGCTGCTGGTTTCTGAAGCTTTAACTGGTTTTATGTCACATCTGCTGCTGGTTTCTGAAGCTTTAACTGGTTTTATGTCACATCTGCTGCTGGTTTCTGAAGCTTTAACTGGTTTTATGTCACATCTGCAGGTCTACTTTCTGTCCCCAAAGTTAAACCAAACCTGGAGAAGCTGCTTTCAGTTTCTATGGATCATCTGTGTGTAATAAAGTCCAGATAACTGCAGGTCTGCGCTCTTTTAAATCCAATCTGAGGACTTTTCTTTTCACTGCCTGTAATGAACCGGAATGCCTTGATTTAATAGCTGTACCTCTCTGTTTCACCTTTATTTTATCCTTTAATGGCACCGTTCTGTCACAAACTTCTGTCTGAGTCTGATTGCAAAGATTCAAACAAAAATAAAAGGAAAAATGGGCTGAAAAATCCAAGATTCAGAGATTTTTTTAGGTTTAGTTTACTTTCATTCTGAAAAAGTTCTAATAGATTCAGATGTCTGGGTGAGTGTTGGACCAGTAAAAGGTCCAGTTTGGTGACTCAAACCCGTCTTTTGTTTCTCCTTTTCTGTGCTCTCGGTTTATTTATCACATTTATCTTCATAGATTATCAGTTATTCCTCTGAATGTTTCATTGACGTCTGACTCAGAGCTGCTTTGTAAACCTTTTATTGATCCACGATCAGCTGGTCCTCCCTGATGCTCTGCTGTCTGAGGCTCATCAAATGGTTCTGACTGTGCAGATGAAACCTGGAGAGGGGAGGGGCTTAAAGCACTGCTGTGACATCACCGGTGGGCGTGGCCTGCCACCTGCATGTGGGCAGATGTTATCTCATTCAGTGCCACCTTATGATTGGGTTCCTCCACTGTCCTTTGTGTCGTAAGCTAGGAGGCGAGTCTGCAGATTTGATGGCATAGATTGAGACATCTGAACAGTTCAAAGCTGACAAACATCCTTATTTTTGTTGGTTATTTTAGTTTCATCGTAGCAAACGGAGCCATTAGCTCATTTTGCCCTCTGCTGGGTCACATGGAAAACCTTTTTAATGCTGTGATGCATCACTTCGTTTTAAATTCAAACTGATTTTTGAACTTGTGGTTCCAGCATCCTGCAGACTGACCCGGGTTCGGTTTAAAGGAGCTTCTGATCTGCCTCAGCAAACCAAAGCTGAGCAATAATCTCAATCTCCTGGCTGACGGAGCGAGGGGAGAAAAGATCAGTAGATCCAAACTAAGCTCCTCTCTGTGAAGCATCCACTTGTGGAGAAAATCTGACACAGAGCTTCCATTACGACGCCAGCAGCTCCCACTGCCAATAAAAGAGGAAATGAGTCTAATTATTTCCTGAGTGGGAGTCAAACTTTTTCTCTGTGGAGCTGGGAGCTCTGATTAAACCCCCACCTGAGAGGATCCAAACCCCCCCCTGCATCCAGCCGCCGCAGGTAGACACGAGTCCTGGTGTCCATTTCTGCCCAGTCATCACCCCACGGAGCACCGCAGGAAACCAGAACATCCTGCAGCAGAGCCGGATCCCTGCTGGATCTGCAACAAATTACAGCCCGACTCTGTCTGAGGGCACATCCAGGAGCAGAGACCCGGAAATAAAGGATGAAGGGGTTCAGAAGCTAAGGGAAGGGAAGGATATAAGGAGGCAAAGAATAAAAAGAAGAGGAACCAGGAGGGAGCAAGTGGAGGAGAAGAAATGGAGATGTTTAAGAAAGGCTTCGGGTAAAGAAAGGGAACCGAAGAATGGAAATCTGGAGCAAAGAAGGAAGTAAATAAGACCAGGATGAAGGAGAGGAAAGGATCCAAGGAAAGAAGAAAGGGGAGGAACAGAAGGAAAAGAAAGAAGGAGGGAAGACATGATAAAAAATGAAGTGCTACAGAAAGAGAGAGATGGACGGAGGAGATAAATTCTTTAATTCTCCTGCTCAAATCTCAGATTTCAGGAGAGTTTAGGATGAGTCACCGACATGTTTAACTCATTCAGAGAGATACTGGTTTGTTTTATTAGGGTTACAGAAAACTGAAGACGACCGTGAATTCAAACTCCTACCATTTTAATGCCGATATATTCGCTAAAGTTCACGACTTTACCGGTTTAAATGGCTTTAAAGTGTGCAGTTGTTCAGATTCAAATCAATCGTTTCGTACAATTAACGCTAGATTTCCCCGTTTCCGAGGCCAAACTGAGTCAAATTAGTCAAGTTACTGGTTTTAAACACAAAGACTGAGTCTGTAGCTGCGTTTTCAGGTCGGACACAAACCCCATAAAGACCTTGAATGTGAAGCAGGACGACAGCAGTGCTCTTATTCTCCCGTCTCAGGGCTTTTTACAGGATTTTCCCTGCATGCATTGCCCTCGTGAGGAGTTGTGGGGATTTCTCTGTGTTTGGCCAGAGAGGCCGCCTGTCAACACACCCCGTCAACAAAGCTCCGTCTCCTTGGAGACGCCCAAATAGGGGGAAAAAGAAACGCAAGCGGCTGAGGCCAAATTGCATTTTCTCCTGCTCAATTGGTTTGAACAAGGAGGTTAGTTAAAGGGGTCGATGCTTCAAACATGTCACACACAGTTAAACGTAAACAGCAGCCGGTTTACTTTCTGAATGACTGTGGATTTTTCCTGTGTTGCTTCGCTCAGAGGAAAAAGCATCAGGATAACAAAAATAATAATAATTACGATAATTAACACGTGGAAATGGCTCCATCACAGATGGTAACTCCATCTTCTGACAGCATCCTGAGACGAACAAACAGATTAAAGACAGTCTGGAGGAATCGGATCAGGCCTTGTGGTGGTTGAACCTGGCCTTTACGATTGTCCGAGTGTCACTACTGTGGTTCCCCACGGTAACGGGTGTCAGTACTAGTTAGGGCTGGATAGTGTAGTGGTAAGATGGCCACCTTTCATGTGGGAGATCTGGGTTCAAATCCCCTGCATGAAAGGTATTGTCTCTAGTAGGGGTCCTTAGGCAAGAGCCCCTTACCCTAAATGCAGGTAGAAACACTTAAATGTAGAGCAGGGATGTCAAACTCCGGTCCTCGAGGGCCGCTGTCCTGCAGGTTTTAGATGTTTCCCTGCTTCAACACACCTGATTCAGATTAAATGGATCTCTTCGAAAGATTGTTCAGTTCTGCACAAACCAGCTAATGATGCATTGATTTGAATCAGGTGTGTTGAAGCAGGGAAACATCTAAAACCTGCAGGACAGCGGCCCTCCAGGACCAGAGTTTGACATATGTGGTGTAGGGGTATGATTTCCACCTTTCATGTGGGAAATCTGGGTTCAAATCCCCTGCCTGAAAGGTATTGTCTCCAGTAGGGGTCCTTAGGCAAGACCCCCTTACCCTAAATGCAGGTAGAAACACTTAAATGTAGTGCAGGGATGTCAAAGTCTTGCAGGTTTTAGACGTTTCCCTGCTCCAACACACCTGATTCAGATCAATGCATCATTA
Source organism: Leuresthes tenuis (assembly GCF_036924035.1). NCBI lineage: Eukaryota > Metazoa > Chordata > Actinopteri > Atheriniformes > Atherinopsidae > Leuresthes > Leuresthes tenuis. The sequence goes on along the minus strand of NW_027325377.1, from coordinate 1,726,481 downwards.
GCAGAACTGAACAATCTTTCGAAGAGATCCATTTAATCTGAATCAGGTGTGTTGAAGCAGGGAAACATCTAAAACCTGCGAGAACCGGACTTAGACATATGTAGTTTAGTGGTATGATTGCCACCTTTCGTGTGGGAGATCTGGGATCAAATAATGAGATATATGTGTCAGACTGGTCAGCGTTAGTCTCATCTTCCTGCAGCTTCATGTCTGAAGGTTGATCCTTTTGGATCAGACAGACTGCTTCTGGTTTTTAAACATATCCGGGACTGGATTGCCACCTTTCGTGTGGGAGATCTGGGTTCAAATCCCCTGCATGAAAGGTATTACCTCCGGTAGGGGTCCTTAGGCAAGACCCCCTATCTGCCTACCTGTAAGTCGCTTTGGTTAAAAGCTAAATGCATAAACATAAACATACACAACTACTGAGAGTTAAGGCTAGAACCTGCCGGGCTCAGAGTAAGGATCGGCCGTACAGACTCCTAGAGGACGCGATGCCAGACGTGTTTCATCCTCAAGCCGTGCAAGGCTGGGAGGACCAATGCAAAATTAACCCAAACCAAAAAGAGCAGCTGAGGCCCGTTCGTTTCTGACTCTGTACAAAACCTATACAATTTAATACGTGATATCAAACAGGATCAACAGGATCTGAACTGTCAAAGGTATTTACAAAGGTACAATAAATTAATGACACATTAAAACATACTTAATTTGGCATCTTAGAGCCTTATTAAGTCAGTCTGACCACAACCTGAAATCTGGCCATTTAATGGAAAGGGTTCCTGCTGTTACTTTTATTCTCTTAGCATCCTGGATAAGGTGCCTGGAGGGTCCTTGAAGGCTGGTCCAGGTCCTTTCATCCTCCTGGGGAGACTCTGGAGGCAGCAGCTCTCTGTGGATGGTCATCTCCTCAGTCCGCTTGCTGATTGGTTGAAGGCCTGGAGGATGGAGAGCCAACCAACTATTTTCAGGTCCAGAGGAGGCCATTTTCTTCAGTGGATCTGTTAATTGAAGGGTAAAGGGGTAAATATGCAGCCCCCCGGGACTCTAGGAACAGCACCCAGGGTGTGGCCTGGTCTTCTATGAGCGTTAGGGTTAGGTTAGGGTCACGCACACATCTAATTAAGGCTCTTCCCGTACTTCACCACTTGGGCTCCTTGAAATTATCGCAGCTTCCAGATCCTTAAGACCCCTAAGCCCGACTTAGGTGCCGGGCTGTGGTCTGACGCTCCAAAACCCTCCAGCCTCTCAACCACCTCTTTGGACCACACCCTGAAGGTTCTTTCAGCTGTGGACTGTCTTCAGGGAAGAAGGAGGAAACCGACTAAAACCCCCTCAAGAGAGTCTATTGGCAGTAACAGTCAGTGTTGTATTTGTGTTGAATATCACAGATGTCCAAAGTTATAATATTGTAGAGAAGGGCGAAGTAGAGCATCTGTCTTGTAGGTCCAATGTGAAATATGTCAGAGTCCAGTTGTCTGGTCTGGTTTCATCCAGCCGATGTCATGGAGGTGACCCAACAGTTCAGTCTGATATATCTGTGTCTCAGTCTGCTAATCTTCAATCAGAAGCCACCTCCCGTAATTTGGTGCCATCTTAAAGGGGAACTCCGGTATTTTTAAACCTTATTTCTGGCATGAAATACGTTCATCTGCTCACCGAGAACAGTTTGGTGAAAGTCAAAGTGGGCCCAGTAGAGTGCCTGTGTAGAAATCCCTCCGTTAGCTCTCCTATAGCCGCAAGTAGCCACATAACAGAGCTATGAGCTAACAGAGCTATGAGCTAACAGAGCTATGAGCTAACAGCAGCTATGAGCTAACAGCAGCTATGAGCTAACAGATTAAAGCTCCTATGAGGGAAAACTTTGTTGGGTCCTGATGATGATGACTGCTGTCAGTTAATACTTTAACATGCAAATATAAGCCAAATACATAAAGTTTATCATCCAAAATGTCCAGGCTTAAAGGGGAACTCCGGTATTTTCAAACCTAGACCTTATTTCGGAAGATATTATATTTAGATTCCTCGAGATCCATACATTCACTCCGGTAAGAACGTCCATCTTACTCAAAGTCGTCGTTCACGTTGTCAAAATCTGATAAATATCCTGCCATGTTGCACAAAACTATCAGCAGCAAACTCTGTGTGAAGTTAGCCGACTGTCACAGAGCACGGAGTGAATAAACTGTGCTGCAGGGGGGCGTGTGGATGAAGTGGTCCCAGTAGAGTGCCTGTGTAGAAATCCCTCCGTTAGCTCTCCTATAGCTGCAAGTAGCCACATAACAGAGCTATGAGCTAACAGAGCTATGAGCTAACAGAGCTATGAGCTAACAGCAGCTATGAGCTAACAGAGCTATGAGCTAACAGAGCTATGAGCTAACAGCAGCTATGAGCTAACAGAGCTATGAGCTAACAGAGCTATGAGCTAACAGCAGCTATGAGCTAACAGAGCTATGAGCTAACAGAGCTATGAGCTAACAGCAGCTATGAGCTAACAGAGCTATGAGCTAACAGAGCTATAGCACACGTTCATTCATTCATTCTTCTTAAAGTATTGGTGAAATAAAGACAGATAATGCCTTATTTAGAGGCTGCATCCTCTAAGCCCCGTTCACTCCGTTATATGTATCTCCAGTTATCTAAATATCTTCTGAAGGACGCCGACTTTCACCAAACTGTTCTCAGTGAGCAGAAGAACGTATTTCATGCCAGAAATAAGGTTTAAAAACACCAGAGTTCCCCTTTAAAGTCTTTGGCTCAGATGCAGGGGAACTATTGGGCGTCCCATGTGAGCTGATCCAAGGCAGGCTCTAAGGGTTTGGATGTTTGAGGAGAAGATTGAAGGAGGTTTTTGGCATCTATCTGAACGTTGAAGTCAACTAAATCTGGCGTTCTTCATCATTCACGTGGTTCTGCATTTGTTTTGAGGGCTAAGAGTCTTGGATGAAGGTTCAGAGGTTCCTTATGGGGTTCTGGGAGTTTTGCCTATATGAGGGTTTTTGGGCTGTTGAGCAGATGAACGTATTTCATGCCAGAAATAAGGTTTAAAAACACCGGAGTTCCCCTTTAAGTCTGGACATTTTGGATGATAAACTCTATGTATTTGGCTTATATTTGTTGTGGTGTTGCATGTTATGGATGAAGTGGTACCAGTAGAGTGCCTGTGTAGAAATCTCTACAAAGGCAGGCTCTAAGGGTTTTTGGGCTGTTCTCTGTGAGCAGATGAACGTATTTCATGCCAGAAATAAGGTTTAAAAACACCGGAGTTCCCCTTTAAATGAAGCTCCATCTGGAACAATGGGTCCAGTTCCTGAAGAACGAGAGATTTATCCCCCATGAACCCTCGACCTCCTTGTTCCTCATCATGACCGCAGCAGAGGACTGAAGTTTCAAGGATGAGACGATAAAGTCGGAGCGAGAGATTGAGGCTTCCCAGATTTCTTATTTCCCACTTTTAATTGACATGTTAGAAAGTTTATGGAAGGTTTTTAATAAAGAAAGCGAGCAGCAATCGAGTAAACCACTTCAGAAGCTTCCAGCTCAGATTTACAGCGTCACTAAATCTACTTTCCCAATTGCACAGCATCTTAAATCTAAACTGGAATCCGTTTCTTTCTCATGAACTCTGTCACGGAGGTCTCAGTTTTACCCTGCAGCACATCGGAAACAGACTCTGAAATCTGCAAAAAGCTGTTACTTCCAAACTCATACGGAGTTATCTGGAAGATCAACAACTCATCTTAACTCCTCCCATGACATAAATCAAAAGATTTCCCCAAAATCACAACAGCAGCTTCATCAGTGGGGATAATTAAGTCCTGATCAGCCCTCGTTTCTTCAGATATTATCAGGAAAACAGGAAATAGTTGCTTTATTAGTTGGTTTATTGAAACATAGTCAAACATGAATGTAATTTAGTCTATGAGACAAAAACATCTGCGGTTTTTTTAGGTCTGGGGAGGATTCATCAGACCTGTTGCCACTGAGTTTTCAGTGCTGATGGGAGGTTTTTGGCCTGTGATGCTGACTGTGTGACATCATCGTGTCGTTTGTTCACCTGACGAACAGGTGAAGTAGATCACAGAGATTATTTCAGAGGAAAAACAAAGAAGACATTTGTGTTCTAGTGTTTCTTCAAACTCAGCTTCACTGTTTCAGGTGTTTATTAAGTTAAATTAAGTTTCTTTTCTCCACATATTTATCCATAAAACCAGGAAGCAGCTGCAGAGATTCACTGAAACATGTTCAAACATGAACATAAACTAAAGAAGCTAAAGAAATGGGAACAAATTATGTGTCTTTGTGACAGGCTGCTGGTAACAAAGAGCCCAAAGATCCAGTTTAAAATGGCTTCTTTGCTAAGTTGTCTGTTCTGTGTCGACACAACACTGGTTCATCCCTTGAGTTAGGAGCCTTTTTTCTGCCTGAATGGGTCAAAGGTCAGAGTTAAGTGGCTGAACAAAGAAAAAACACTGAAAATGTTCAGGAACAAGGACTGAAGATGAGGGAAAAAGCAGAAAATGTCCAAAGAAAAACTAAAAGAGCTTCAGAAAGCTGCAGAACTGTTGATCAGGACACTTTAAAGGTTTCAGAAAGCTGCAGAACTGTTGATCAGGACACTTTAAAGGTTTCAGAAAGCTGCAGAACTATTGATCAGGACACTTTAAAGGTTTCAGAAAGCTGCAGAACTATTGATCAGGACACTTTAAAGGTTTCAGAAAGCTGCAGAACTGTTGATCAGGACACTTTAAAGGTTACAGAAAGCTGCAGAACTATTGATCAGGACACTTTAAAGGTTTCAGAAAGCTGCAGAACTATTGATCAGGACACTTTAAAGGTTTCAGAAAGCTGCAGAACTATTGATCAGGACACTTTAAAGGTTTTAGAAAGCTGCAGAACTGTTGATCAGGACACTTTAAAGGTTACAGAAAGCTGCAGAACTATTGATCAGGACACTTTAAAGGTTACAGAAAGCTGCAGAACTATTGATCAGGACACTTTAAAGGTTACAGAAAGCTGCAGAACTGTTGATCAGGACACTTTAAAGGTTACAGAAAGCTGCAGAACTGTTGATCAGGACACTTTAAAGGTTACAGAAAGCTGCAGAACTATTGATCAGGACACTTTAAAGGTTTCAGAAAGCTGCAGAACTGTTGATCAGGACACTTTAAAGGTTACAGAAAGCTGCAGAACTGTTGATCAGAACACTTTAAAGGTTTCAGAAAGCTGCAGAACTATTGATCAGGACACTTTAAAGGCTTCAGAAAGCTGCAGAACTGTTGATCAGGACACTTTAAAGGTTTCAGAAAGCTGCAGAACTGTTGATCAGGACACTTTAAAGGTTACAGAAAGCTGCAGAACTATTGATCAGGACACTTTAAAGGTTACAGAAAGCTGCAGAACTATTGATCAGGACACTTTAAAGGTTTCAGAAAGCTGCAGAACTGTTGATCAGGACACTTTAAAGGTTTCAGAAAGCTGCAGAACTGTTGATCAGGACACTTTAAAGGTTTCAGAAAGCTGCAGAACTATTGATCAGGACACTTTAAAGGTTTCAGAAAGCTGCAGAACTGTTGATCAGGACACTTTAAAGGTTTCAGAAAGCTGCAGAACTATTGATCAGGACACTTTAAAGGTTTCAGAAAGCTGCAGAACTATTGATCAGGACACTTTAAAGGTTTCAGAAAGCTGCAGAACTGTTGATCAGGACACTTTAAAGGTTTCAGAAAGCTGCAGAACTGTTGATCAGGACACTTTAAAGGTTACAGAAAGCTGCAGAACTGTTGATCAGGACACTTTAAAGGTTTCAGAAAGCTGCAGAACTATTGATCAGGACACTTTAAAGGTTTCAGAAAGCTGCAGAACTATTGATCAGGACACTTTAAAGGTTTCAGAAAGCTGCAGAACTGTTGATCAGGACACTTTAAAGGTTTCAGAAAGCTGCAGAACTGTTGATCAGGACACTTTAAAGGTTACAGAAAGCTGCAGAACTGTTGATCAGGACACTTTAAAGGTTACAGAAAGCTGAAGAACTATTGATCAGGACACTTTAAAGGTTTAAAGCTGCAGAACTGTTGATCAGGACACTTTAAAGGTTACAGAAAGCTGCAGAACTGTTGATCAGGACACTTTAAAGGTTTCAGAAAGCTGCAGAACTATTGATCAGGACACTTTAAAGGTTTCAGAAAGCTGCAGAACTATTGATCAGGACACTTTAAAGGTTTCAGAAAGCTGCAGAACTGTTGATCAGGACACTTTAAAGGTTTCAGAAAGCTGCAGAACTATTGATCAGGACACTTTAAAGGTTTCAGAAAGCTGCAGAACTATTGATCAGGACACTTTAAAGGTTTCAGAAAGCTGCAGAACTGTTGATCAGGACACTTTAAAGGTTTCAGAAAGCTGCAGAACTATTGATCAGGACACTTTAAAGGTTTCAGAAAGCTGCAGAACTATTGATCAGGACACTTTAAAGGTTACAGAAAGCTGCAGAACTGTTGATCAGGACACTTTAAAGGTTTCAGAAAGCTGCAGAACTATTGATCAGGACACTTTAAAGGTTTCAGAAAGCTGCAGAACTATTGATCAGGACACTTTAAAGGTTTCAGAAAGCTGCAGAACTGTTGATCAGGACACTTTAAAGGTTTCAGAAAGCTGCAGAACTGTTGATCAGGACACTTTAAAGGTTTCAGAAAGCTGCAGAACTATTGATCAGGACACTTTAAAGGTTTCAGAAAGCTGCAGAACTATTGATCAGGACACTTTAAAGGTTTCAGAAAGCTGCAGAACTGTTGATCAGGACACTTTAAAGGTTTCAGAAAGCTGCAGAACTATTGATCAGGACACTTTAAAGGTTTCAGAAAGCTGCAGAACTGTTGATCAGGACACTTTAAAGGTTTCAGAAAGCTGCAGAACTGTTGATCAGGACTGGAGGAACCTCATAATTAAAGAAATGGGAACAAATGATAGCTTAATTTCCTTAATTTGTGCCTGTATTTAATATCTAATGTCTATGTTTGAAGCAGAAACATTAACACAAAGTGTCAGATGCCTCCAGCAGAGGTTCAGCCCAGTGCTTTTTCATCTTTTGGTCCTATCAGAAGTGTTCAGCCTCTGAAACCTGACACCTGTCGGGGTGACAGTCCTGCACACGAGCTCCGGCTTTTCTGTCGTTGTTGCAGAGTCTCACTGTGGTTTCTTTTCTGGCTCATTCTTGCTGCCACCAGACCGCCGTCTGCCAGGGGATTTTCAGATGCTCAGCGCGACCTCTCCTTCTCTTTACTGTGCGGTCGAGTAACTCGAGCTAAACCTCAGGGACAAGACAGGGCTAATAAGTGGAGGCTGCACAGTAGCACCTTCTGTACGTTTACAAGCTGCTGCTGCACCAGATGTTTGGTGAAGTCTGGATAAATATAGACTCTGTCAGAAGCTGTGAAGTCTCGGCTGTGTTCTGTAAACATTTTCCTTGCTATAAGCTGATTTTATGATAAACTCTGTCCTCCGAGCCAGTGAGAAAGCAGCTGCCGTCCAGTTTTAAAAAGAGAGCAGCTACTGAAGATGAAGACAAAGTGCTTTCAGCTCAGCAGGCTTTTCACTCTGAAGCCCAGCAGAGAGTCCAAGTTCCCCAAAGTGTTACTCAGCAGAGACACATGGAAATATCTCTCCTGCTGGTCATTTAAATCAAGTACCAACAAGGCTTTAAAGTCAAGCGATTACTCGCTTTGAAACAAGTTTGAAAGGAAATAGGGAAAAAGAGAGAGAAAACTGGACAAAAGACGGGAAAGAGAAGTAAAAAAGATTTACACGACACTAGAAAAAACTTTGTATTGTGTTAATTTTGTTAGAATTTAGTAAAATTATACAAAATTCACAACACTGAGGTAAAACCAGTAAAGTTTATATTAATCCAGCTGAATTCCCCGTAAAGCTGCTCTCATTCGCATCATTTTTCTGTTTCTTTGGTCAGAAACTGGGTCTAAAATCAGCCCATTAAGGCTCAGAGTTAAAGCATTTCCAGACTGTCGCTCTGCTCTAATAAAATCCTGACTTTATAACCACAGAATCACCGTTAAAGCAGCTTAAAGACGGCGTCTGAGCGGTGAATTCAGCTGGATTACATGGACCAGGATCTCCCACAGAGGAGGTTAGAGGCAGCAGGAAGTCTGGAAGCTTTTCTCACAGTTATTTTCTCGGTACTGGGTCAGAATTTGGAGCATCAGCGTTTAACGCTTTTGCAAAATTAACGCTTTTTTTTGTCTTTTTAAAGTTTAGAATGAGACTGAACTTAAACTACAATGTTTAAAGGTTAGAGGTCAGGAGGAAGCCTGACTTAAGTTGGTAAAGTGTCACGATATTATTATTTAATCTAGCTAACAGAGGTTTCCTCTTAAACGCACAGCTAACACAAGTTTATTTGAGCTAAAACAGCTAGCATTAGCCGGCGTGGGATAATATGTGTTGCTTTTAGCTGACAGTCATTTATTTAAGATAACACGAGGTCATTTTAGCCAACAGGTTTCATGTAGCTACCGCAGCTAACAAAGGCTACTTTCAGCTAAAACAGCTGAAAACTACATAAGCTGGAAACTCCATCACTATCTGTCTCCTGGCAACAAACAAATGGATGAGCAATAAACTCCTCAAGTTAAACGAGGATAAAACAGAAAGGATATTAGTTGACCCGACAACCAAAAGAGATTTCAGTTATTTGAAGAAATGACTCTGAGGTCAGAGGCCTTTGTGTTGTTTCAGACTCAAGGGTCACCGTAGAAATACCTTTAGATCATTTTATAACACAAAAAGATGCTGAAAGACTAATTCAAGCGGCACTTTCTTTCTGGCCTTCCAGGAAAAACTATTGCTTCAGTTTGTTCCTCATAACTCATAACGCTGCAGCTGCGAACAAGAACCAAGAAAAGAGAGCACATTGGTCCAGTGTTAGCAACTCAACACTGGCTTCCTGTTTCTTTTATAATTGATTTCAAAGCCCAACGTGGACAAGGACCAAGTCACATTTCTAACACTCTCTGTAATGATATACTTCCAAGAAGTAATCACTGTTGACATCTGCTGCTGGTTTACTGAAGGTTTCCCATAACAGCCGGGGGAAAACTGGAGATGATGCATTTGTCAATTACATCCCAAAGCCGTGGAAGTCACCAGACATCAGAGAATCCAGCTCAAATGCTTCCCTAAAAAAGTTAAAAATCCATGTATTTTTACTTCAGCCTTTAACATGGTCTGGCTTCTTTTGTTTCCTCTTAAACTTGTTGTTTCATTAATGATTAAAACATTTTTTTTGAAAAGTATAATTTTTAGGATTCTTGCAGCTCAGACAGCTAGCATAGATTTCTCTTTGCAAACACGTAGGTCATGTTGGTTACGTTATATTTAGATAATACAGGTTACTTTGAGCTAACGCAGCCATGTTGGTTACGTTATATTTAGATAATACAGGTTAATTTTAGCTAACGCAGCCATGTTGGTTACGTTATATTTAGATAATACAGGTTACTTTTAGCTAACGCAGTCATGTTGGTTACGTTATATTTAGATTATACAGGTTACTTTTAGCTAACGCAATCATGTTGGTTACGTTATATTTAGAAAATACAGGTTACTTTTAGCTAGCGCAGTCATGTAGGTTACGTTATATTTAGATAATACAGGTTACTTTTAGCTAACGCAGTCATGTAGGTTACGTTATATTTAGATAATACAGGTTACTTTTAGCTAACGCAGTCATGTTGGTTACGTTATATTTAGATAATACAGGTTACTTTTAGCTAGCATAGTCATGTTGGTTAAGTTATATTTAGATAATACTGGTTACTTTTAGCTAACGCAGTCATGTTGGTTACGTTATATTTAGATAATACAGGTTAATTTTAGCTAGCATAGTCATGTTGGTTACGTTATATTTAGATAATACAGGTTACTTTTAGCTAACGCAGCCATGTTGGTTACGTTATATTTAGAAAATACAGGTTACTTTTAGCTAACGCAGTCATGTTGGTTACGTTACATTTAGATAATACAGGTTACTTTTAGCTAGCATAGTCATGTTGGTTAAGTTATATTTAGATAATACTGGTTACTTTTAGCTAACGCAGTCATGTTGGTTACGTTATATTTAGATAATACAGGTTAATTTTAGCTAGCATAGTCATGTTGGTTAAGTTATATTTAGATAATACTGGTTACTTTTAGCTAACGCAGACATGTTGGTTACGTTATATTTAGATAATACAGGTTAATTTTAGCTAGCATAGTCATGTTGGTTACGTTATATTTATATAATACTGGTTACTTTTAGCTAATGCAGTCATGTTGGTTACGTTATATTTAGATAATACAGGTTACTTTTAGCTAGCGCAGTCATGTTGGTTACGTTATATTTAGATAATACAGGTTACTTTTAGCTAACGCAGTCATGTAGGTTATGTTATATTTAGATAATACAGGTTACTTTTAGCTAACGCAGTCATGTAGGTTACGTTATATTTAGATAATACAGGTTACTTTTAGCTAACGCAGTCATGTTGGTTACGTTATATTTAGATAATACAGGTTACTTTTAGCTAACGCAGTCATGTTGGTTACGTTATATTTAGATAATACAGGTTACTTTTAGCTAACGCAGTCATGTAGGTTACGTTATATTTAGATAATACAGGTTACTTTTAGCTAACGCAGTCATGTTGGTTACGTTATATTTAGATAATACTGGTTACTTTTAGCTAACGCAGTCATGTTGGTTACGTTATATTTAGATAATACAGGTTACTTTTAGCTAACGCAGTCATGTTGGTTATGTTATATTCAGATAATACAGGTTACTTTTAGCTAGCATAGTCATGTTGGTTACGCTATATTTAGATAATACAGGTTAATTTTAGCTAGCGCAGTCATGTTGGTTACGTTACATTTAGATAATACAGGTTACTTTTAGCTAACGCAGTCATGTTGGTTACGTTATATTTAGATTATACTGGTTACTTTTAGCTAACGCAGTCATGTTGGTTACGTTATATTTAGATAATACAGGTTACTTTTAGCTAACGCAGTTATGTTGGTTATGTTATATTCAGATAATACAGGTTACTTTTAGCTAACGCAGTCATGTTGGTTACGTTACATTTAGATAATACAGGTTACTTTTAGCTAACGCAGTCATGTTGGTTACGTTATATTTAGATTATACTGGTTACTTTTAGCTAACGCAGTCATATTGGTTACGTTATATTTAGATAATACAGGTTACTTTTAGCTAACGCAGTCATGTTGGTTACGTTATATTTAGATAATACAGGTTACTTTTAGCTAGCGCAGTCATGTAGGTTACATTATATTTAGATAATACAGGTTACTTTTAGCTAACGCAGTCATGTTGGTTACGTTACATTTAGATAATACAGGTTACTTTTAGCTAACGCAGTCATGTTGGTTACGTTATATATTTAGATAATACAGGTTAATTTTAGCTAACACAGTCATGTTGGTTACGCTATATTTAGATAATACAGGTTAATTTTAGCTAGCGCAGTCATGTTGGTTACGTTACATTTAGATAATACAGGTTATTTTTAGCTAACACAGTCATGTTGGTTACGGTATATTTAGATAATACAGGTTAATTTTAGCTAACGCAGTCATCTTGGTTACGTTATATATTTAGATAATACAGGTTACTTTTAGCTAACACAGTCATCTTGGTTACGTTATATTTAGATAATACAGGTTAATTTTAGCTAGCATAGTCATGTTGGTTACGTTATATTTAGATAATACAGGTTACTTTTAGCTAATGCAGTCATGTTGGTTACGTTATATTTAGATAATACAGGTTACTTTTAGCTAGCGCAGTCATGTTGGTTAAGTTATATTTAGATAATACTGGTTACTTTTAGCTAACGCAGTCATGTTGGTTACGTTATATTTAGATAATACAGGTTCATTTTAGCTAGCGCAGTCATGTTGGTTACGTTATATTTAGATAATACAGGTTACTTTTAGCTAATGCAGTCATGTAGGTTACGTTATATTTAGATAATACAGGTTAATTTTAGCTAGCGCAGTCATGTTGGTTACGTTACATTTAGATAATACAGGTTACTTTTAGCTAGCGCAGTCATGTTGGTTACGTTACATTTAGATAATACAGGTTACTTTGAGCTAACACAGTCATGTTGGTTACGCTATATTTAGATAATACAGGTTACTTTTAGCTAGCGCAGTCATGTTGGTTACGTTACATTTAGATAATACAGGTTACTTTTAGCTAACGCAGTAATGTAGGTTACGTTATATTTAGATAATACAGGTAACTTTTAGCTAATGCAGTCATGTAGGTTACGTTATATTTAGATAATACAGGTTCATTTTAGCTAACGCAGTCATGTTGGTTACGTTACATTTAGATAATACAGGTTATTTTTAGCTAACACAGTCATGTTGGTTACGGTATATTTAGATAATACAGGTTAATTTTAGCTAACGCAGTCATGTAGGTTACGTTATATATTTAGATAATACAGGTTACTTTTAGCTAACACAGTCATCTTGGTTACGTTATATTTAGATAATACAGGTTAATTTTAGCTAGCATAGTCATGTTGGTTACGTTATATTTAGATAATACAGGTTACTTTTAGCTAATGCAGTCATGTTGGTTACGTTATATTTAGATAATACAGGTTACTTTTAGCTAGCGCAGTCATGTTGGTTAAGTTATATTTAGATAATACTGGTTACTTTTAGCTAACGCAGTCATGTTGGTTACGTTATATTTAGATAATACAGGTTAATTTTAGCTAGCATAGTCATGTTGGTTACGTTATATTTAGATAATACAGGTTACTTTTAGCTAACACAGTCATGTTGGTTACGCTATATTTAGATAATACAGGTTCATTTTAGCTAGCGCAGTCATGTTGGTTACGTTATATTTAGATAATACAGGTTACTTTTAGCTAATGCAGTCATGTAGGTTACGTTATATTTAGATAATACAGGTTAATTTTAGCTAGCGCAGTCATGTTGGTTACGTTACATTTAGATAATACAGGTTACTTTTAGCTAGCGCAGTCATGTTGGTTACGTTACATTTAGATAATACAGGTTACTTTGAGCTAACACAGTCATGTTGGTTACTCTATATTTAGATAATACAGGTTACTTTTAGCTAGCGCAGTCATGTTGGTTACGTTACATTTAGATAATACAGGTTACTTTTAGCTAACGCAGTAATGTAGGTTACGTTATATTTAGATAATACAGGTAACTTTTAGCTAATGCAGTCATGTAGGTTACGTTATATTTAGATAATACAGGTTCATTTTAGCTAACGCAGTCATGTTGGTTACGTTATATTTAGATAATACAGGTTAATTTTAGCTAACGCAGTCATGTAGGTTACGTTATATTTAGATAATACAGGTTACTTTTAGCTAACACAGTCATGTTGGTTACGCTATATTTAGATAATACAGGTTAATTTTAGCTAGCGCAGTCATATTGGTTACGTTATATTTAGATAATACAGGTTACTTTTAGCTAGCGCAGTCATGTTGGTTACGTTATATTTAGATAATACAGGTTACTTTTAGCTAGCGCAGTCATGTTGGTTACGTTATATTTAGATAATACAGGTTACATTTAGCTAGCGCAGTCATGTTGGTTACTTTATATTTAGATAATACAGGTTCATTTTAGCTAACGCAGTCATGTAGGTTACGTTATATTTAGATAATACAGGTTACATTTAGCTAGCATAGTTGAATTTTTTGCTTGAGTTACAGGTTTTTTGAGCACTTTTAACTAATTGAGGTCTGTTTTAGCAAACACATTAAATACAGGCTATGTCTAGCTAACAGATTAAATACAGGCTATGTTTAGCTAACACATTAAATACAGGCTATGTCTAGCTAACACATTAAATACAGGCTATGTTTAGCTAACACATTAAATACAGGCTATGTTTAGCTAACAGTGATTCCTTTTGGTAAAAAGCAGCCAACACAGGTTTCAAAATCTTGTTTTAAAATGAATCCTTATCATCAGAGTCATCGGATAAAATCGGTGTGATAAAAAGTACCTCTCCCTCTGAATTATTGCCTCTTAAATGAGAACACAGCATACAGTGCAGCAGAAAATGGAGTAAATGTACTTTATTGGTCTCTCCGTGTTGGGCTCCACATTTCCATATTTTCCTATGGAGATATGAGGTCAGTCAGGATGATGAGGACTTCTTCCTTAATCACTTGTGGCCCCATCAAACATTCCTCCTCCACATTTTTAAGAGCTGTCTGACTTTTACAACCTGAAGCTGTGATGCTGGACTCTGCAGCAACAGGTTTCTGTGGCTGCAATTGGAAAAAAAACGGAGGCGTTATTAAAACAGACTCCACTACTGCTTATTATCTTCTGTCAGACTATGCCTGTTTTTCAGGAGGTGTGGACATGGGAGTATTTACGAGCTCTGTTTTTAATAGACTGTTCCTTTTAGACTCAAACAAATGCCTCTCATTATAACCCAGCTGAATTTGCCATAACTACAGTAATTGCTGGTGGCAATTCTATGATCCACAACTGCAGACCATTAACATGCTGGTGTGGGAGTGTTAATCTCTCACACTTTCAGCCATGTTCCCCAAAGTGTGGCCTGGCCTGGCCTGGCCTGGCCTGACTGGGCCTGAGACCTCCTCCCTCTCAGCTAACCTCCTCACCTGACCTTCACATGCAGACATCCTGCTGGATAAGCTTAAAGGTGGAGTAGGTAAATAAAAAGTGAACTCACAACTGGCCAAACCACAGGATACCTCGAAGCTCCAAGGTCTGACGAAAGGCGAGAGCAAAGAGCACGAAGGCCCGCTGCCATGTTTGGAATAAGAAAAAGAAAAATCAAAATCTCTCTGAAGGGACAAGGTTAGAAGAACGCTTTTGGTTTATTATTCATAATCATAATTTTGGAAGGTGTAAAGAGCTCCTCTTGAGGTACTTTGGTCAATTCTTTCGCCAAACTGTGAGAGAAGTAGCCTTGAAAATCAGTGGACAGGCTGCAGTGTGTCACTTTTTGTTTGATCATTGAACCGTCCTGGTTGGAGCTACTTCTTTAAAGCAACACCACAGAAGTTTTTAACCTTAAAAATAGGTGTTTCTGATTCATTTTGAGGTACACAAAGTGTTTTTATGCACATCCCCAGGCCTGAAACTTTGGTTTCATGCCTGTATGACACTCAGTGCGGTTACATGAGCGCCATTGGATCTGATTAATGGCTAAATTACAATAAGACTGAGTTATTCAGTTCATTGGATCAAAAGAATCAAAAAATCGGATCGGGTTACTCGCGATCAGATTAAGACCCGAGATAACTCGATCAAATGTACGAACTAAACGTGCAGAAGCATGGATTGGACTTTGTGTTCTGCGTTCATGTCACACAGAGACAGCTGTAAGTCAGCAGTTAGCTGTAAGTTAGATGCTAGCTGTAAGTTAGCAGTTAGCTTTAAGTTAGCAGTTAGCTGTAAGTCAGCAGTTAGTTGTAAGTCAGCAGTTAGTTGTAAGTCAGCAGTTAGTTGTAAGTCAGCAGTTAGCTGTAAGTTAGCAGTTAGCTGTAAGTCAGCAGTTAGTTGTAAGTCAGCAGTTAGCTGTAAGTCAGCAGTTAGTTGTAAGTCAGCAGTTAGCTGTAAGTTAGCTTTAAGTCAGCAGTTAGTTGTAAGTCAGCAGTTAGCTGTAAGTTAGCTTTAAGTCAGCAGTTAGCTGTAAATTAGCAGTTAGCTATAAGTTAGCAGTTAGCTATAAGTTAGCAGCAGATGCTAGCAAACAATGCTTTCTCATAAACACTCAGTGTGGTTACATGAGCGGATCGGATTAATGGCTAAATTACAACAAGACTGAGTTATTCAGCTCATGTACCAAGCTTAATCCGACAAGAAACGGATCGGATTACTCTTGATTGAATTAAGGATTGGATCGAGCTGTCGTTTTCCCACGATCGTCACCTGGAAGTGGAAGGAGACGATATTCCTGTCGCCGCCGTCAGAAAGAAAGAAACAGCGCGATGGAGAATGCGCCGTTGTGCATCTCTGTGCCATAACCAGCTCATCACAGATGGAGAGGGACGCAGCTTCATCTCGCTCTGCGTTCGCCATCTTTCTGAATGCCTGAGTTTGTTGCTGTTGGTGGTGAAGACGCCAACAGGAAGTGGCTCTATTAGCGACAGCTGAAATGGGGACAGCGCCACCTATGGTACCGGGGTATGACATGCTTTGTGCCAGTGATTCCATTCATTCACCGCCATATATCCAAGGATAGTTACCCTCAGATAAGGAGCAGAACCCAACTGTAGCTATAACTATAATCGAGTTAATCTCATCACAAACTAAGCTTTGACGCTGTTTTCATTGAACTTGAATCACTTTGTCACTTTGCTCATCACAGATGGGACGGAGCTTCATTATGCTCTACGTTCGCCATCTTTCTCAATTACCTGAGTTTTTTGTTGTTGTTTTTTGTTGATGTTGTTGCGGTCAATAGAATCCGTGAAGAGGTGAACGTGTGCTATAGCTCTGTTAGCTCATA
Source organism: Leuresthes tenuis (assembly GCF_036924035.1). Lineage (NCBI taxonomy): Eukaryota > Metazoa > Chordata > Actinopteri > Atheriniformes > Atherinopsidae > Leuresthes > Leuresthes tenuis. The sequence continues at coordinate 1,709,902 of NW_027325377.1, read as the reverse complement.
GCTGCTGTGTTGTTGTTATTGGCGGCTATCAGGGGGCTTATAGAGGGATTTCTACACACTCGTCTACTGGGATGATGTCATCGACGCCCGCCGCTGCAGCACAGTTTATTCACTCCGGTAAGAACGTCCATCTTAAACCTTTTTAAGTGGCATTATCTGTCTTTATTTCACCAATACTTTAAGAAGAATGAATGAATGAACGTGTGCTATAGCTCTGTTAGCTCATAGCTGCTGTTAGCTCATAGCTCTGTTAGCTCATAGCTGCTGTTATGTGGCTACTTGCAGCTATAGGAGAGCTAACGGAGGGATTTCTACACAGGCACTCTACTGGGACCACTTCATCCACAAAATCTGATAAATATCCTGCCATGTTGCACAAAACTATCAGCAGCAAACTCTGTGTGAAGTTAGCCGACTGTCACAGAGCACGGAGTGAATAAACTGTGCTGCAGGGGGGCGTGTGGATGAAGTGGTCCCAGTAGAGTGCCTGTGTAGAAATCCCTCCGTTAGCTCTCCTATAGCTGCAAGTAGCCACATAACAGCAGCTATGAGCTAACAGATTAAAGCTCCTATGAGGGAAGGGAAACTTTGTTGGGTCCTGATGATGATGACTGCTGTCAGTTAATACTTTAACATGCAAATATAAGCCAAATAGCTTTAGTTTATCATCCAAAATGTCCAGACTTAAAAGGGAACTCCGGTATTTTTAAACCTAGACCTTATTTCGGAAGATATTATATTTAGATTCCTCAAGATCCATATAACGGAGTGAACTAGACGATGCAGCCTCTAAATAAGGCATTATCTGTCTTTATTTCACCAATACTTTAAGAAGAATGAATGAATGAACGTGTGCTATAGCTCTGTTAGCTCATAGCTCTGTTAGCTCATAGCTCTGTTAGCTCATAGCTCTGTTGGCTCATAGCTGCTGTTAGCTCATAGCTGCTGTTAGCTCATAGCTCTGTTAGCTCATAGCTGCTGTTAGCTCATAGCTGCTGTTAGCTCATAGCTGCTGTTAGCTCATAGCTCTGTTAGCTCATAGCTGCTGTTAGCTCATAGCTCTGTTAGCTCATAGCTGCTGTTAGCTCATAGCTCTGTTAGCTCATAGCTTCTTCTTAAAGTATTGGTGAAATAAAGACAGATAATGCCACTTAAAAAGGTTTAAAAATACCAGAGTTCCCCTTTAAGGTAATGCAGGTAACATCCAGAGTGGACCTGCTGGAGTCCAAGGTGTCAGATGTCCATGTTAGGATCAGGATATTTATTTATTTATTTATTTGCAAGTAGCCATGAAGTTTAATGTACTTTAAGGTGGATGTGCTGAGTTTATCAAACTGAGCTGATAAACGGCTTCCTGCTGTGGGCCTTCTGGCTCTCAGCAGCTCCTCCACTGTTGACTTTCCATCATTTCGCCTGATTCAGTATCTGGACCCGCTCAGCGTTTCATCAATGAACCGACTGACTGTTCCAATACTGAATGTTAGTCATTCTGCAAACACTATTTACGACTACTGGAACCTGCAGCTAAGAAAACACCAGTTTCTTAAACTCACAATCCAGGTGAATCACTCCCACTTTATTCAACCATTACATCACGCGTTCTCAACACAAACTCACAAATGGGCCCGAACAGAAGTGCAGACAAATTAGCTAAAATATGAAGTGTGGTGAGGGGAAAGAGCCATGATACTCTGCCTAATTTGTACTTGACATCGCCCAGATTTGGTGCCTGTATGTTGAAGCCCTGCGAGAGAAACTCTCAAAGGTTACAGCAATTACGGCACAAATGAATGAGAGCAGTGTGGCTGTGGCAGGGAGTTCAAACACGGCTGTGGAGGCGGCTGCAGGGGTGGCCGGGCTGCCTGGCATGGAAGGAGATGACGTGACGCGTCAAATAAATGTCCACAGAAGAAAAATGTGCCCGACTTTCACATCGAGTCGAGTCCTTCGCTCTGATCTCGCTGCTGAGAGTAAAAGTGTCGTTGGTTATAACCGTCGGGGGGGGGGGCATGACCGTGTAATACTGTACAATATGTTAGACTGACTGACTATCTATCTATCTATCTATCTATCTATCTATCTATCCATCTATCCATCTATCCATCTATCCATCTATCCATCTATCCATCCATACATCCATCCATCCATCCATCCATACATCCCCCACTACAACAGTTAGATATTCGTGACACTTTTAATGCTCCACAGAGGATCCGTTCTTTGTGTTTTGATAATCTCGTGACACAAGTTGCTCATCCTGTGCTCCATCGATCAGACGGTGACCATCTGTCCCACCTTCTGTCCCATCTGTCCCACCTTCTGTCCCATCTGTCCCACCTGTCCCACCTGTCCCATCTGTCCCACCTGCCCCACCTGTCCCACCTTCTGTCCCATCTGTCCCACCTGTCCCATCTGTCCCACCTTCTGTCCCATCTGTCCCACCTGTCCCACCTGTCCCACCTGTCCCATCTGTCCCACCTGCCCCACCTGTCCCACCTGTCCCACCTGTCCCATCTGTCCCACCTGCCCCACCTGTCCCATCTGTCCCACCTTCTGTCCCATCTGTCCCACCTTCTGTCCCATCTGTCCCACCTTCTGTCCCATCTGTCCCACCTGTCCCACCTGTCCCATCTGTCCCACCTGCCCCACCTGTCCCACCTTCTGTCCCATCTGTCCCACCTGTCCCATCTGTCCCACCTTCTGTCCCATCTGTCCCACCTGTCCCACCTGTCCCACCTGTCCCATCTGTCCCACCTGCCCCACCTGTCCCACCTGTCCCACCTGTCCCATCTGTCCCACCTGCCCCACCTGTCCCATCTGTCCCACCTTCTGTCCCATCTGTCCCACCTGTCCCATCTGTCCCATCTGTCCCACCTGTCCCATCTGTCCCACCTTCTGTCCCATCTGTCCCACCTGTCCCATCTGTCCCACCTTCTGTCCCATCTGTCTCACCTGTCCCATCTGTCCCACCTGTCCCATCTGTCCCACCTGTCCCATCTGCCCCACCTGTCCCACCTGTCCCATCTGTCCCACCTGTCCCACCTGTCCCATCTGTCCCATCTGCCCCACCTGTCCCACCTGTCCCATCTGTCCCACCTTCTGTCCCATCTGTCCCACCTTCTGTCCCATCTGCCCCACCTGTCCCACCTGTCCCACCTGTCCCACCTGCCCCACCTGTCCCATCTGTCCCATCTGTCCCATCTGTCCCACCTGTCCCATCTGTCCCATCTGTCCCACCTGTCCCATCTGTCCCATCTGTCCCACCTGTCCCATCTGCCCCACCTGTCCCACCTGTCCCATCTGTCCCACCTGCCCCACCTGTCCCACCTGTCCCACCTGTCCCACCTGTCCCATCTGTCCCACCTGCCCCACCTGTCCCATCTGTCCCACCTGTCCCATCTGTCCCACCTTCTGTCCCATCTGTCCCACCTGTCCCATCTGTCCCATCTGTCCCACCTGTCCCATCTGTCCCACCTTCTGTCCCATCTGTCCCACCTTCTGTCCCATCTGTCTCACCTGTCCCATCTGTCCCACCTGTCCCATCTGTCCCACCTGTCCCATCTGCCCCACCTGTCCCACCTGTCCCATCTGTCCCACCTGTCCCACCTGTCCCATCTGTCCCATCTGCCCCACCTGTCCCACCTGTCCCATCTGTCCCACCTTCTGTCCCATCTGTCCCATCTGTCCCACCTTCTGTCCCATCTGTCCCACCTTCTGTCCCATCTGCCCCACCTGTCCCACCTGTCCCACCTGCCCCACCTGTCCCATCTGTCCCATCTGTCCCACCTGCCCCACCTGTCCCATCTGTCCCACCTGTCCCATCTGTCCCACCTGTCCCACCTGTCCCATCTGTCCCACCTGTCCCACCTGTCCCACCTGCCCCACCTGTCCCACCTTCTGTCCCATCTGTCCCACCTGTCCCATCTGTCCCACCTTCTGTCCCATCTGTCCCACCTGTCCCATCTGTCCCACCTGTCCCATCTGCCCCACCTGTCCCACCTGTCCCATCTGTCCCACCTGCCCCACCTGTCCCACCTGTCCCACCTGTCCCACCTGTCCCATCTGTCCCACCTGCCCCACCTGTCCCATCTGTCCCACCTGTCCCATCTGTCCCACCTTCTGTCCCATCTGTCCCACCTTCTGTCCCATCTGTCCCACCTGTCCCATCTGTCCCACCTGTCCCATCTGTCCCACCTTCTGTCCCATCTGTCCCATCTGTCCCACCTTCTGTCCCACCTGTCCCACCTGTCCCATCTGTCCCACCTGCCCCACCTGCCCCACCTGCCCCACCTGTCCCACCTGTCCCATCTGTCCCACCTGTCCCACCTGTCCCATCTGTCCCACCTGTCCCACCTTCTGTCCCACCTGTCCCACCTTCTGTCTCACCTGTCCCACCTGTCCCACCTTCTGTCTCACCTGTCCCACCTGTCCCACCTTCTGTCTCACCTGTCCCATCTGTCCCACCTGTCCCACCTTCTGTCCCATCTGTCCCACCTGTCCCACCTTCTGTCTCACCTGTCCCACCTTCTGTCCCACCTGCCCCACCTGTCCCACCTTCTGTCCCATCTGTCCCACCTGTCCCACCTTCTGTCCCACCTGTCCCACCTTCTGTCTCACCTGTCCCACCTTCTGTCCCACCTGTCCCATCTGTCCCACCTGTCCCACCTTCTGTCCCATCTGTCCCACCTGTCCCACCTTCTGTCTCACCTGTCCCACCTGTCCCACCTTCTGTCCCACCTGCCCCACCTGTCCCACCTTCTGTCCCACCTGTCCCATCTGTCCCACCTGTCCCACCTTCTGTCCCATCTGTCCCACCTGTCCCACCTTCTGTCCCATCTGTCCCATCTGTCCCACCTTCTGTCCCATCTGTCCCACCTGTCCCACCTGTCCCATCTGTCCCACCTGCCCCACCTGTCCCTTCTGTCCCACCTTCTGCCCCACCTGTCCCACCTGTCCCACCTGCCCCACCTGTCCCATCTGTCCCACCTTCTGTCCCACCTGCCCCACCTGTCCCACCTTCTGTCCCATCTGTCCCATCTGTCCCACCTGTCCCACCTTCTGTCCCATCTGCCCCACCTGTCCCACCTGTCCCATCTGCCCCACCTGTCCCACCTGTCCCACCTGCCCCACCTGTCCCATCTGTCCCACCTGTCCCACCTGTCCCACCTGCCCCACCTGTCCCACCTTCTGTCCCATCTGTCCCACCTGCCCCACCTGTCCCACCTGTCCCACCTTCTGTCCCATCTGTCCCACCTGCCCCACCTGTCCCTTCTGTCCCACCTCCTGTCCCACCTGCCCCACCTGTCCCACCTTCTGTCCCATCTGTCCCACCTGCCCCACCTGTCCCTTCTGTCCCACCTCCTGTCCCACCTGCCCCACCTGTCCCACCTGTCCCATCTGTCCCACCTGCCCCACCTGTCCCTTCTGTCCCACCTTCTGCCCCACCTGTCCCACCTGTCCCACCTGCCCCACCTGTCCCACCTGTCCCACCTGCCCCACCTGTCCCATCTGTCCCACCTTCTGTCCCATCTGCCCCACCTGTCCCACCTGTCCCACCTGCCCCACCTGTCCCATCTGTCCCACCTTCTGTCCCACCTGCCCCACCTGTCCCACCTTCTGTCCCATCTGTCCCACCTGCCCCACCTGTCCCACCTGTCCCACCTTCTGTCCCATCTGTCCCATCTGTCCCTTCTGTCCCACCTCCTGTCCCACCTGTCCCACCTGTCCCACCTGTCCCATCTGTCCCACCTGTCTCACCTGTCCCACCTGTCCCACCTGTCTCACCTGTCCCACCTGTCCCATCTGTCCCACCTGTCCCATCTGTCCCACCTGTCCCACCTTCTGTCCCACCTGCCCCACCTGTCCCACCTGTCCCATCTGTCCCATCTGTCTCACCTGTCCCACCTGTCCCACCTTCTGTCCCATCTGTCCCACCTGCCCCACCTGTCCCTTCTGTCCCACCTCCTGTCCCACCTGTCTCACCTGTCCCATCTGTCCCACCTGTCCCACCTGTCCCACCTGTCCCATCTGTCCCACCTTCTGTCCCACCTGTCCCACCTGTCCCATCTGTCCCACCTGCCCCACCTGCCCCACCTGTCCCACCTGTCCCACCTGTCCCACCTGTCCCACCTGTCCCATCTGTCCCATCTGTCCCACCTTCTGTCCCACCTGTCCCACCTTCTGTCTCACCTGTCCCACCTGTCCCATCTGTCCCACCTGTCCCACCTGTCCCTCCTGTCCCATCTGTCCCACCTGTCCCACCTGTCCCATCTGTCCCATCTGTCCCACCTTCTGTCTCACCTGTCCCATCTGTCCCACCTGTCCCACCTTCTGTCCCATCTGTCCCACCTGTCCCACCTTCTGTCTCACCTGTCCCACCTGCCCCACCTGTCCCACCTTCTGTCCCATCTGTCCCACCTGTCCCACCTTCTGTCCCACCTGTCCCACCTTCTGTCTCACCTGTCCCACCTGTCCCACCTTCTGTCCCATCTGTCCCACCTGTCCCACCTTCTGTCCCATCTGTCCCACCTTCTGTCCCACCTGTCCCATCTGTCCCACCTGTCCCACCTTCTGTCCCACCTGTCCCACCTTCTGTCCCACCTGTCCCACCTTCTGTCTCACCTGTCTCACCTGTCCCACCTGTCCCACCTTCTGTCCCATCTGTCCCACCTGTCCCACCTTCTGTCTCACCTGTCCCACCTGCCCCACCTGTCCCACCTTCTGTCCCACCTGTCCCACCTGTCCCACCTGTCCCACGTGTCCCAGTGAAAATGCGTCTGTTTTTCTTCATTCACTCTCGCCAGTCTTGTGTTATGCTTCTGCATAGTTTGTTTGTTTGAGCTCAGTTTTCGGATTTCCTGCTTTAGCGACACATTTGCTTTGGATTTTTGTCACCTGCTAGCTTCTGGTCTGCCTGCTCAGCCTCCCCACTTGGCACTGCCACTCTGTTTTTACCCTATTTTTACCCATTAGGAGAGAAATCAGCGAGATTCTGCTTAAAGAACAGAGTCGAGCCGGTCCAGAAGTCCAGAGTCAGTGTGGGTTAGAGTTAGGGTTAGAGTGTAAGAGCCAAGACCAGAACAATCTGGACTGAGACGGCAGAACCAGACAAGGTTCCTGAGAAGGAACTCAGAGTCCCAGAAGGACTGAGTTTAACCACCTGCTGAAGGCCCAGAAGATCTGATCAGGCAGCTGTGGGCAGCCGGTGGGGGTCCATGAGGAGGAGGAATGGTCATCAGCCATCACAGCCAGGTTACTGACGTTCTTTGTTTAGGAGACAGATGGAGAGGCTGGAATAGCTCAGATTTAGAGATGTTTAGTTGAAGGTGAATATGTCAGAGAAACAAGCTGAGGCCCATGCTGACACCATCGGGTTCTCTGGTTTCGGTGCAACAGGAAATCGTCTGTGTAGCAGGGATACAAGAAGTCTTATCAGTGCGTGATTGGACCCAAAGAGGTGGTGTATACTGCAAATAAAAGGGGTCCCAATGCAGAGCTTTGGGGCACCCCAGTAGGCAGATGTCGAAATGAGTACCTGAGGACTCATTTCATGTAGAGACCTGGAGACTGTGGCATTGTATGGTCAATGTTTAGTGATCTGAATACAGTTCCAGTGTGGAAACCCTCCAACTCTGAGCCTATGGACCTTATAGCTTCTCTAGAGCTAAGGTAAGCTAGCTGCAGGTAGCTACATTACAAGTAAGCTTACCAGGTAAGTATCAGAGCTGCTCCTCCTCTTCATTTAGAGGCAGGAAGCAGCTCTAAAACTGTCTGTTCATCCCATGAATTACAGTCGAGCTCAGGCTGAAACTGGCAGGTGATCCTCCTGAGATGCTCCGTTGGTTGAAGTCCTGAGTTTCTTTAAACCAAGCTTTTGGACTCCTCACTTTTTGTTGACCCTGCAGATTGTTTGAGGTCCTTCCACCGTTTTTCTGTCTCTACTTTAGAACCAAAACTAATTAAAAGATAGTATCTGCTTGGACAGAACTGTCACCTTAAGTACTTAGCGTCACATTTTAAATAAAGGTTTAAAGTTCTGTTGTCTGTGTTGGTTTTGTGTGTTTTTGTGTTTGTTCTGTTTTAATCCAGTTGATAATTGAGCCTTTTTCAGTGCTTTTTGTGTCTCTTTGGGCTTGTTTTGCATCCATCTTCTACTTCTTTCTCGTTGTTTTTTGTTGTTCTGTTGTCATTTCAGTTATTTTGCATCTCTCTGGGGATCTTTTTGCATGTCTTTGTGGTCATTTGTGTGTTTTTGTGTTTGTTCAGAGTCTGTTTTACTCCAGTTGATAATTGAGCCTTTTTCAGTGCTTTTTGTATCTCTTTGGGCTTGTTTTGCGTCCATCTTCTACTTCTTTCTCGTTGTTTTTTGTTGTTCTGTGTGTTTCTGTTGTCATTTCAGTTATTTTGCATCTCTCTGGGGATCTTTTTGCATGTCTTTGTGGTCATTTGTGTGTTTTTGTGTTTGTTCTGTTTTACTCCAGTTGATAATTGAGCCTTTTTCAGTGCTTTTTGTGTCTCTTTGGGCTTGTTTTGCGTCCATCTTCTACTTCTTTCTCGTTGTTTTTTTGTTGTTCTATGTGTTTCTGTTGTCATTTCAGTTATTTTGCATCTCTCTGGGAATCTTTTTCCATGTCTTTGTGGTCATTTGTGTGTTTTTGTGGTTATTTCGTATGTTTTTATCCACTCAAGCTGTGCCATCATCCAGGGGCCTCCTCTTTGACCCTTGAGTTAGCTACTATAAGAGATGCTGTCGGGACTTTGTGCTTTCAGGGCTCTTAAATGTAGAAACCATGAAGCCCAATAACACTTACCAAACATAACAAATAACTTATTTGTGGAGAGTCTATTAAATGGCTGTCAGCCTGCACCACATTTCTCCTCCAACAATGACTGATTTTACAGATAAACACTCCTTGTTTTAATTTATTTCAACCTCAGAGTAAGTTGCTGCTGACATCGGCTCGTCTGTTGGCCCTCGCCTCGGTTAATTCCCCGAGTCAAGCCTCAAACCTCCCACCCTGCTGATCAGTAATGCATTTAAACATCACCAGTCCTAAAGGCCGCCCACACCCTGCAGGCATTTGTCATACCAGTAAATGTATTTATAAAATCGGCTAATCGGCAGGCGAGTGAACGGAGACCTAAACTGAATCATCTCAGCGGCCGGCAGCCAGTCGGGGACACGAGTCTCAGTGGGGTCCACCCTGAATGCAGATGTTGAGCTCCAACATCCAGCAACAGCTGGTCACTTTTTCCCCAAAAAGCTTTAAGCTAACACAATTATTGAAAGGTTGAGAGGCCGACAGATGCCAGGCTCCACGTAGGAACCGTGGAAAAGCTGTGGTGAAAATCAACACACTTAATGACACCCGGAGTCAGGGTCAGACACGGTGACCCCTCCCACCCAACACCCCCTCTCCAACCCAGACTGTAAACAACAACCTGCCAAGGTCTACCTGCTCCGAGGAGCTGCTGCCTGCGAAAATCAACAGCCTTAATGACACCTTTATTAGTCATCTGGTCAGACACTCCTGGTGGCAAAGGCTGTCCTCAATGAGCTCTGGAAAGTCCAGATCACTCTGACTAACACACTGTTTACATACCAGAGAGGGCCAAACACTGGGGTGAGGCTCGATGCTCACTGTACAGAACCACTAAATATAATCAATAATAATAAGTTCTGCTGTGTTACATCACACTGCAAATATGAATGCATGCAGCAGTCCTCAACTATTTCTGCTCGGTGTACCCTGAGCTGAGCGACTCAGCTTTACAGACGCAGCAGAACGCGGCAAAACAGGACTGAGAGACGCAAAGTGAAGTACAGACAAGTGCAAAAAATAAAAAACGCACGACTGTAAAAACTGACAAAACTGCTGCAGGAGAAGAAAACTATTTCAAGGATTCAAAGAACTGCAAAAAACAACAAAAAGATCAAAACAGCTGTAAAGGGAAACAAAAGCAAACTATTCTAAGTACATCGAAACTGTCCTAAAAACGACATAAAGGAACAAAAACACTGCAGAGACACCAAGAAACAATGCATATCGTCAAAAAAAGTTATAAAAAGCAACAAAAAGAGACCAAAAGTAGTCTAAAAGTAGAGACCAAACTACAAAAGAGATTCAAAAACACTACAAAAGAGATGCAAAACAACTACAAAGAGAAACAAAAAACTACAAAGAGTTGCAAAATAACTACAAAAGAGATGCAAAACAACTACAAAGAGAAACAAAAAACTACAAAGAGTTGCAAAATAACTACAAAAGAGATGCAAAACAACTACAAAGAGAAACAAAAAACTACGAAGAGATGCAAAACAACTACAAAGAGTTGCAAAATAACTACAAAGAGAAACAAAAAACTACGAAGAGATGCAAAACAACTACAAAGAGATGCAAAATAACTACAAAGAGAAACAAAAAACTACGAAGAGATGCAAAACAACTACAAAGAGATGCAAAACAACTACAAAGAGTTGCAAAATAACTACAAAGAGATGCAAAACAACTACAAAGAGATGCAAAACAACTACAAAGAGATGCAAAACAACTACAAAGAGATGCAAAACAACTACAAAGAGATGCAAAACAACTACAAAGAGATGCAAAACAACTACAAAGAGATGCAAAACAACTACAAAGAGATGCAAAACAACTACAAAGAAATGCAAAACAACTACAAAGAGATGCAAAACAACTACAAAGAAATGCAAAACAACTACAAAGAGATGCAAAACAACTACAAAAAGATGCAAAACAACTACACAAAGAGATGCAAAACAACTACACAAAGAGATGCAAAACAACCACAACCAGATAAAAAACAACTACAAAGAGATGCAAAACAACAACAAAGAGATGCAAAACAACTACACAAAGAGATGCAAAACAACCACAACCAGATAAAAAACAACTACAAAGAGATGCAAAACAACAACAAAGAGATGCAAAACAACTCCAAAGAGATGCAAAACAACTCCAAAGAGATGCAAAACAACCACAAAGAGATGCAAAATAACTACAAAGAGATGCAAAACAACTACAAAGAGATGCAAAATATCTCCAAAGAGATGCAAAACAACCACAAAGAGATGCAAAACAACTCCAAAGAGATGCAAAATAACTACAAAGAGATGCAAAATAACTACAAAGAGATGCAAAACAACTACAAAGAGATGCAAAACAACTACAAAGAAATGCAAAACAACTACAAAGAGATGCAAAACAACTACACAAAGAGATGCAAAACAACCACAACCAGATAAAAAACAACTACAAAGAGATGCAAAACAACAACAAAGAGATGCAAAACAACTCCAAAGAGATGCAAAACAACCACAAAGAGATGCAAAATAACTACAAAGAGATGCAAAACAACTACAAAAAGATGCAAAATATCTCCAAAGAGATGCAAAACAACCACAAAGAGATGCAAAACAACCCCAAAGAGATGCAAAATAACTACAAAGAGATGCAAAATAACTACAAAGAGATGCAAAATAACTACAAAGAGATGCAAAACAACTACAAAGAGATGCAAAACAACTACAAAGAGATGCAAAACAACTACAAAGAGATGCAAAACAACTACAAAGAGATGCAAAACAACTACAAAGAGATGCAAAACAACTACAAAGAGATGCAAAACAACTACAAAGAGATGCAAAACAACTACAAAGAGATGCAAAACAACTACAAAGAAATGCAAAACAACTACAAAGAGATGCAAAACAACTCCAAAGAGATGCAAAACAACTCCAAAGAGATGCAAAACAACCACAAAGAGATGCAAAATAACCACAAAGAGATGCAAAACAACTACAAAAAGATGCAAAATATCTCCAAAGAGATGCAAAACAACTACAAAGAAATGCAAAACAACTACAAAGAGATGCAAAACAACTACAAAAAGATGCAAAACAACTACAAAGAAATGCAAAACAACTACACAAAGAGATGCAAAACAACCACAACGAGATAAAAAACAACTACAAAGAGATGCAAAACAACAACAAAGAGATGCAAAACAACTCCAAAGAAATGCAAAATATCTCCAAAGAGATGCAAAACAACCACAAAGAGGTGCAAAACAACTACAAAGAGATGCAAAACAATTCCAAAGAGATGCAAAACAACTACAAAGAGATGCAAAACAACTCCAAAGAGATGCAAAACAACTACAAAGAGATGCAAAACAACTACAAAGAGATGCAAAACAACTACAAAGAGATGCAAAACTACAAAAAGATGCAAAATATCTCCAAAGAGATGCAAAACAACTACAAAGAGACACAAAATAACTCCAAAGAGATGCAAAATAACTCCAAAGAGATGCAAAACAACTACAAAGAAATGCAAAACAACTACAAAGAAATGCAAAACAACTCCAAAGAGATGCAAAACAACTCCAAAGAGATGCAAAACAACTCCAAAGAGATGCAAAACAACCACAAAGAGATGCAAAATAACTACAAAGAGATGCAAAACAACCACAAAGAGATGCAAAACAACTACAAAGAGATGCAAAACTACAAAAAGATGCAAAATATCTCCAAAGAGATGCAAAACAACTACAAAGAGACACAAAATAACTCCAAAGAGATGCAAAATAACTCCAAAGAGATGCAAAATAACTCCAAAGAGATGCAAAACAACTACAAATAGATGCAAAATATCTCCAAAGAGATGCAAAACAACTCCAAAGAGATGCAAAACAACTACAAAAAGATGCAAAATAACTACAAAGAGATGCAAAATAACTACAAAGAGATTTAAAACAACTACACAAAGAGATGCAAAACAACCACAACGAGATAAAAAACAACTCCAAAGAGATGCAAAATAACTCCAAAGAGATGCAAAACAACTACAAATAGATGCAAAATATCTCCAAAGAGATGCAAAACAACTACAAATAGATGCAAATTATCTCCAAAGAGATGCAAAACAACTACAAAGAGATGCAAAACAACTCCAAAGAGATGCAAAACAACTCCAAAGAGATGCAAAACAACTCCAAAGAGATGCAAAACAACCACAAAGAGATGCAAAATAACTACAAAGAGATGCAAAACAACTACAAAGAGATTTAAAACAACTACACAAAGAGATGAAAAACAACTACAAAGAGATGCAAAACAACTACAAAGAGATGCAAAACAACTACAAAGAGATGAAAAACAACTACAAAGAGATGCAAAACAACTACAAAGAGATGCAAAACAACTACAAAGAGATGCAAAACAACTACAAAGAGATGTTAACTGCTAACTGCAATGATACGGATTCACAAACAGCCCCAGAAATCAACAAACTGTCACATCCAGATGCAGAACAACAACATACTGACAAAGAGGTCAAACACTGCCTGCACACATCACAGCTGCTTCCAGTCAGCGGTGTTTCTGCTCTGCAGGAAGGTGGGGGGCCTTTTACATGACCCTCCATAAATATACTTAACATCACACAGAGGGCCTCCTGTGAAGCGCTGCTCTGCTAAATATTAGTGATTTGGCATCTTTGGGGGCCATTTAAATGGTTTGGGTGGAGTTTGGATTTCAGAAAATGTATCTCGATGTGCGGTTGTTGTGTTATGAAATGATGTAAAATGTAATTAGAAGCAGGAGTGTTGTGGAAATGTGACATGTTAAGTTGCCATGATATCAGTCTAAACAGGGCTGTGGCAGTATCCACGCAGGCCTCTCAGTAGACTCACTTTCTAACCTGATGTGCAGCCTCAGTGCTCAGCTCTGCAAAGCAATCAGCACCCAGGGCAGCCGGCCAAGCCCTGCTACACGTTTATAAGCAATTAAAAAGCAATTTATCATCCTCTTCTCAAAGGTGCCTAACCACAGTCACACAGTCGCCTGGTCTGCGGTAGGGTTTCTAAATGTGCGCTGCAGAGTGGCCCAGTTTTTAATGGAGAGGAGAGAAAAGTGAGCAAAGCTCTGAAACTGTGAGCTGACAGACAGAAACATCACCGCAGAACACTAATGCTGGTTAAACAGGGGCTCTCCTGAGTGCACGGTCATGTCCAGACATGCACATGAACATTATGGTGGGATTACTGCCAGTGTGCAGAGTAAAACATCACTGGGCAAACTCTGCATGGAATATTCCTGTTTCCAGAGTCTGGATTAAAGCTGAAGAGCTCATTAAGCTTCACTCGGGTCAGTCCTATAGGGGGCATCTGAGAGCTAAATTTGTGTTTCTCATACCTGATACTAGCTTAACTCACTAATTAACGGCCTGTCAAGCTAAATGTTAGCAGATTGCTTTTCAAAATTATTGACTGGAACAACTCGTCTTAACTTGGGACTAATGGTCTTAAAACTGGGTTGGACTGCGGCCATGTTGGTATTGACTTGGCACTTCCTGGGACTTAATTCAACATGGCCTTGATTGTGGTCTTGTTGAAAGATAGTTTTAACTTGAGATTGGACTCTGAACTTGTTGGGACTTGCTTTTGATTGAGATTGGACTCTGAACTTGTTGGGACTTGGTCTTGACTTGATATTTGACTCTGAACTTGTTGGAACTTGCTTTTGATTGAGATTGGACTCTGAACTTGTTGGGACTTGGTCTTGACTTGAGATTGGACTCTGAACTTGTTGGGACTTGGTCTTGACTTGAGATTGGACTCTGAACTTGTTGGGACTTGGTCTTGACTTGAGATTGGACTCTGAACTTGTTGGGACTTGGTCTTGACTTGAGATTGGACTCTGAACTGGTTGGGACTTGGTTTTGACTTGAGATTGGACTCTGAACTTGTTGGGACTTGGTCTTGACTTGAGATTGGACTCTGAACTGGTTGGGACTTGGTTTTGACTTGAGATTGGACTCTGAACTTGTTGGGACTTGGTCTTGACTTGAGATTGGACTCTGAACTGGTTGGGACTTGGTCTTGACTTGAGATTGGACTCTGAACTTGTTGGGACTTGGTTTTGACTTGAGATTGGACTCTGAACTTGTTGGGACTTGGTCTTGACTTGAGATTGGACTCTGAACTTGTTGGGACTTGGTCTTGACTTGAGATTGGACTCTGAACTGGTTGGGACTAGAAACATCACCGCAGAACACTAATGCTGGTTAAACAGGGGCTCTCCTGAGTGCACGGTCATGTCCAGACATGCACATGAACATTATGGTGGGATTACTGCCAGTGTGCAGAGTAAAACATCACTGGGCAAACTCTGTATGGAATATTCCTGTTTCCAGGGTCTGGATTAAAGCTGAAGAGCTCATTAAGCTTCACTCGGGTCAGTCCTATAGGGGGCATCTGAGAGCTAAATTTGTGTTTCTCATACCTGATACTAGCTTAACTCAGTAATTAACGGCCTGTCAAGCTAAATGTTAGCAGATTGCTTTTCAAAATTATTGACTGGAACAACTCGTCTTAACTTGGGACTAATGGTCTTAAAACTGGGTTGGACTGCGGCCATGTTGGTACTGACTTGGCACTTCCTGGGACTTAATTCAACATGGCCTTGATTGTGGTCTTGTTGAAAGATAGTTTTAACTTGAGATTGGACTCAGAACTTGTTGGGACTTGGTTTTAACTTGAGATTGGACTCTGAACTGGTTGGGACTTGGTCTTGACTTGAGATTGGACTCTGAACTTGTTGGGACTTGGTCTTGACTTGAGATTGGACTCTGAACTTGTTGGGACTTGGTTTTGACTTGATATTGGACTCTGAACTTGTTGGGACTTAGTCTTGACTTGAGATTGGACTCTGAACTTGTTGGGACTTGGTCTTGACTTGATATTTGACTCTGAACTTGTTGGGACTTGGTCTTGACTTGAGATTGGACTCTGAACTTGTTGGGACTTGGTCTTGACTTGATATTGGACTCTGAACTTGTTGGGACTTAGTCTTGACTTGAGATTGGACTCTGAACTTGTTGGGACTTGGTCTTGACTTGATATTTGACTCTGAACTTGTTGGGACTTGGTCTTGACTTGAGATTGGACTCTGAACTTGTTGGGACTTGGTTTTGACTTGAGATTTGACTCTGAACTTGTTGGGACTTGGTCTTGACTTGAGATTTGACTCTGAACTTGTTGGAACTTGGTCTTGACTTGAGATTGGACTCAGAACTTGTTAGAACTGACTTTGGATTGGACTCAGAACTTCATGGTCTTCACACCGGACTCGACTACAACCTTGTTGGTCCTGACTTTGAACTTATTGTGACTGGACTCGGAATTGTTTGGTCCAGACCTCAGACTTGTTGGAACTTGGTCTTGACTTGACATTGGACTATGAACTTGTTGGGACTTGACCTCAAACTGGATCTTGACTTGGGACTTGACCCAGATCTGTGTAGTACTTGATCTAAGACTCAGAACTTGTTGTCTTTCTTATCTTCTGTCAGAAGCTAAAATGGCTTGTTTCAGACAGAAGATGACATGAAGTGGTGCATAACAAGTGTTATTAAACAATATAGTTAAATTGGTAACATTCATTTCTATTTACCTTTATTTAATTAGGCAAGTCATTAAGAACAAATTCTTCTTTACCACGGCAGCATGGCAGAAGGAAAAGGATATGAGGGAAAAGATACAGTGCCTTGCAAAAGTAAAAGCTTTTTACCTATTTTGTTACGTTCCAACCTGTAATTTAAATGTTTTTACATCTTATTTTATGTGATGGATCTGCACAAAATAGTCTAAGTTGGTGAAGTGAAATGAGAAAAATATATATTAAATAAATTATTTAAAAAATGTTTACGCCCCCTTTGATTATGAAGCCCCTAAAATGTTCCGGTGCAACCAATTACCTTCAGAAGTCTCATAATTAGGGAAATGAAGTCCACCTGTGTGCAATCAAAGTGTCACATGATCTGTCAGTATAAACACACCTTTTCTGAAAGGCCTTTGCTAATGACCACTGAGCTACCTGTCAACGCATTGCGTTGTGATGTCAGATAAACTGGACGGCAACTTGCTGTTAATCTAGCATAGTGGTTGATTTAGCCAACAAAATGGACAAATTTGTCACAAAAATACCAAAAACATCCACCGACCTGACACTGAGAACTCTACCGTGTCAACGACTGAGGACAGTAGCTGTTTTGCAGAAAAAGGTTGGACTTTTCAAGCTAGCTGGAAAGGTAAATACCCACGGATAGATTAAGATGCTGCAAAAAACCTCTTCATCACTGCCTTTTGCGTTAGGTTACATTGACATTAACTTCTCATATGCATCACCAGTGTGTAGACTGTGTGTGTTTGTGAATGAGAGCGTGTGCGCGGGCGTGCCAAAATAGCAACGAGTCATCCAAGCACCAACCAGCAGAAACATAAATCAGCGCCCCTGCACGGTATAAACCTGCCAAGAGAGGTTCGCCCACCAAGACTCACAGACCGGGAAAAGAGGGCATTAAAGGGGAACTCCAGTATTTTTAAACCTTATTTCTGGCATGAAATACGTTCATCTGCTCACCAAGAACAGTTTGGTGAAAGTCGGCGTCCTTCGGAAGATATTTAGATAACTGGAGATCCATATAACGGAGTGAACGGGGCTTAGAGGATGCAGCCTCTAAATAAGGCATTATCTGTCTTTATTTCACCAATACTTTAAGAAGAATGAATGAATGAACGTGTGCTATAGCTCTGTTAGCTCATAGCTGCTGTTAGCTCATAGCTCTGTTAGCTCATAGCTCTGTTAGCTCATAGCTGCTATTATGTGGCTACTTGCAGCTATAGGAGAGCTAACGGAGGGAATTCTACACAGGCACTCTACTGGGACCACTTCATCCACACGCCCCCCTGCAGCACAGCTTATTCACTCCGTGCTCTGTGACAGTCGGCTAACTTCACACAGAGTTTGCTGCTGATAGTTTTGTGCAACATGGCAGGATATTTATCAGATTTTGACAATGTGAACGACGACTTTGAGTAAGATGGACGTTCTTACCGGAGTGAATGAGCTGTGCTGCAGGGGGGCGTGTGGATGAAGTGGTCCCAGTAGAGTGCCTGTGTAGAAATCCCTCCGTTAGCTCTCCTATAGCTGCAAAAAAAAGCCATTCTTACTGTTGAAAATAAGAAGGCACATTTTCCAAAAGGCATGTGGGTGACTCCCCAAATCTATGGAGGAAGGTACTCTGGTCAGATGAGACTAAAATTTAACTTTTTGGCCACCAAAGAAAACCCTATGTCTGACGCAAACCCAACACATCCCATCACCCCAAGAACACCATCCCCACAGTAAAACACAGAGGTGGCAGCATCATGCGGTGGGGATGTTCTTCAGCAACAGGAACTGGGAAACTGGTCCGAGTCGAGGGAAAGAAGGATGGTGCTAAATGAAAACCTGTGTCAGTCTGCCTGTGATTTGAGACGGAGGTTCACCTTCCAACAGGACCCGAAACAACAACATTTAAAGTGTTGGAATGGATCCAAATCTCAAACCAATTGAGAATCTGTGGTCAGACTTGAAGCGAAAACCATCCAACATGAAGGAGCAGGAGCAGTTTTTGTCTTGAGGAATGGGAAAAAATCCCAGTGGCTCACAGAGACGTATCCAAAGCAGCTGTAATGGCTCTACAAAGTACTGACTTTGGGTTGTGGGGCTAAAATAGATAGAAAAATAATACATCTTCAAAGTTGTTCTGTAACTGAAATGGTGCAAACTCTCAAAAAGCCCATTTTAATTCCAGGTTGTGAGGCAACTAAACATGAAAAACACCAAGGGGGGTGAATACTTTTAGTTTAAAGACACCATTTCCCACTCATAAAATCATGCTAACAATCATGCTAACAATCATGCTAACATAGGACCTGCAGCAGAGTTATCACATGGATGTAAAGACGGAACTGGAAAGATGGCGGCACAGTCAAATGGTGCTCGAGTCTTTTTTGGGACACAGCACATACTCGTGAAGGGTTTTTATTTGTTGTTTCACCAAGAAACCACTGAAAAATGGCAGAATGGCATCAGCTCAGTCACTGCATCCATCCACTGTCCTGCTAAACTGCAGCATCTGCGGAGACGTGACGCCTAAAGGTGTGGATTGTGTGCTCAGGTGAGGGTCTTACACTGCTGACACAGTTTTATTACGTGGACTAACCAGGGATGAAGGCGGGATTAGGTCTGGGGGAGTTTTACACCCTTCCCTGTCTCCCTCGTCCTCCTCCAAGTAGCCACCAGCAGCAGGTTTGCAGTGGTTTGTTAAACCAAAGCACATTTAGTGTTTTACACACTTCTTTAAATGACTTTGCGCCTGGCCGGTTTCCTGAAAGCGACCAACACGCCCATGGAGGCGACAGCTTCGCCCTGCGCCTGTAACCACAACACCACAACAGCAACATGACTCACTCCCAGCCTGCCAATAGGAGTCCTCTCAACATGAGAGCCCATAAATGTGATTAAAAACAACACTGGACATGCAGTATTTCTGATTATGGTGCAGACGGGTTCTCCAGCAAACCATAAAAATTTCTTCTGGGGAAGAAATTGTCACAAGATTCAGAGAAAAGCAGCTGAACATTTAACATATAAATTAATGGCACTAAATTTCATACTGTGCCCCCTACTTTACTGTTTACAGAGTTATTGCTATTAAATCCACTGTTAAATGGACTTAATTCACGGAGCACTTTCCTCCTCTTGTTTTTAATGCCAAGTGCTTTGCAGTACAAGCCACAATCTTACAGTGCTTGTTATATACAGACAGGCAGATGATCTATTCTATACATTTATATATATATATATATATTTTTATCCAAGGACACGAACAAAAGGACTCGAGAATGATCAAACCATGGAGCTTTTCTTTGGCTCTATTGATCTAACTTGTTGATCTTTATCTATTGTCCAAAGGCAAAGCCTACAACAAATGTTTAAATGAGGACTCTCAGAGCTGAATTAAGTATTTAAACACTGCTGGTACTGATTCAGGACTTATTGAGACTTCACTTGGACTTGATTTGAGACATCAGTCATGTTTTTGGGACTTGGTTTTGACTCACTTACCCGGACTTGGGACATGTTGGTCTGGACTGGAGACTTGACTCTGAACTTCTCTTCGACGTTGTGGGTCCTGACTTGGGATCTTCAGTCCAAGCTTTACTTCAGACTTGTTGGTTTTTATTAAGGACTTGATTTGATTTGACTCAGAACTGACTCAGTTTAGGACTTGGACTTGATTGAGGCTTGAGTTGGAGGTTGATTTGGAGCCCAATGATTTTGATTCTGGGTGTGTTGGACATGTCAGGACATGAATCACTGACTTTACGCAGAACCTGTTCTTCGGGACTTTAACCCTGACGCTGTTGGTCGTAATTTGAGGTTTGATTCTTAACTTTTTTGTATTGACTTTGGGTTTCAGGGCTGCACTTTATCACCGATTCTGTTCCTAACCTTTATGGACAGAATTTCTAGGCACAGCCAGGGCGTTGAGGGTGTCCGATTTGGCGACCTCAGAATCGGGTCTCTGCTTTCTGCGGATGATGTGGTTCTGTTAGTGTCGTCAGGCCGTGACCTTCAGCTCTCACTGGAGCGATTCGAGTGTGAAGCGGCTGGGATGAGAATCAGAGCCTCCAAATCTGAGACTATGGTTCTCAGCCAGAAGAGGGTGGGATGCTCTCTCCGGGTCGGGAATGAGATCCTTCCCCAAGTGGAGGAGTTCCAGTATCTCGGGGTCTTGTTCACAGTGAGGGACGAATGGATCGGTGCAGCTTCTGCAGTGTTGCTCTGCACCGACCCGTCGTTAAGAAGGAGCTGAGCCAGAAGGTGAAGCTCTCTATTTACTGGTCAGTCTACGTTCCCATCCTCACCTAAGGTCACGAGTTGTGGGTAGAGACCGAAAGAACGAGATCGCGAATACAAGCGAAGGAAATGGGCTTCTGGGCTCTCCCTTAGAGATAGGGTGAGAAGCTCAGTCATCCGGGAGGGGCTCGGAGTAGAACCGCTGCTCCTCCGCATTGAGAGGAGTCAGATGAGGTGGCATCTGGTTAGGATGCCTCCTGGACTCCTCCCTGGGGAGGTGTTCTGGGCCCGTCCCACTGGGAGGAGACCCGGGGAAGACCCAGGACACGGTGGAGAGACTATGTCTCTCGGCTGGCCTGGGAACGCCTCGGGGTCCCCGGAGGAGCTGGAGGAAGTGGCCGGGGACAGGGACGTCTGGGTTTCTCTGTTAAAGCTGCTGCCCCAAAGACCCGACCCCCGGAGAAGCGGTAATGATGGACTGACTTTGGGTTTTGACTTACGAATTGAACCAGACCTTGTTGTTATTGTTGTGGCACCTGACTTGAGACTCTAAACTTTGTCTTAACTTTCATGTGGACTTTGTAGGTCTTGATTTGGAACCTCAACTCAGATCCAGACTTGATGGCCTTAGAACTCAATGGAATTTGATGCTGATTTTCTTAGGACTTGACTTGACTGAGGACTTGGGATTTGATTTGAAATTTGTTGGTTTTGTTTTGCCAATTTGTTGGACTTGTCTGGAATTAAATCTGAACTTGCAGATCTTGATGTGAAACTTGACTCAGAACTTTAGTCACAGTTTGTCATGACTTGGGACTTGGTCTTGTCTTGATATTTCTCTCCCTCAGCTTGACGGTGTTGACTTAAGACTATTCTCTAAACTTGTTGGTTTTGACTCTGAGCTTGTTGTGACTTGACTTGGTTTTTATTTGGGACAGGACTATGAACTTGTTTGGACTTGAATCTGAGCTTTCAGGTCTTGATTTGAGTCTTTACTGAGAACCTGGTCTTGACCTTGACCTCGTTGGTCTTGACCTGGGACCCTTTGCTGTCTTGAGACTTTCATCGTAACCCTTTGGTATTGACTTAAGACTCTAAACTGGGAGTGACTTGGTTTTGTCTTAAGTCTTGACCCTCAGCTTCTTATTCTTAACTTGGTTTATGACTCCATAATTTGCCTTGACTTCATTTGGACCTTTTTGGCCTTGACTTGGGACCTTTACTTCAAACTGAATTTCAGGCTTGATGTTTTGTTTATTTAGGAGTTAATGGGACTTGATAGAGAGTCTGCATGTTCTCCCCGTGTATGGGTTCTCTCCGGGTTGTCCGGCTTCCTCCCACCATCCAAAAACATGCATGTCAGGTTAACTGGTGACTCTAAATGGTCCCTAGGAGTGAGCGTGGATGGTTGTTTGTCTCGGTGTGGCCCTGTGATGGACTGCTGACCTCTTCAGGTGTCCCCTACCAGCTGGGATAGGCTCCACCCCCCTTGATACAAAAAAGTGTTGGGGACTCACTTGATTTAAGATTTATTTGGGTTAAACCATCACATCTTAAAGATCTCACAGTTGGATATTTCCCCAACAGAGCACTTCGCTCCCAAACTGCAGGTTTCCTTGTGGTTCCCAGAGTTTCTGAAAGCAGAATGGGAGGCAGAGCCTTCAGTTATCAGGCCCCTAAAAGCAGAATGGGAGGCAGAGCCTTCAGTTATCAGGCCCCTAAAAGCAGAATGGGAGGCAGAGCCTTCAGTTATCAGGCCCCTAAAAGCAGAATGGGAGGCAGAGCCTTCAGTTATCAGGCCCCTAAAAGCAGAACGGGAGGCAGAGCCTTCAGTTATCAGGCCCCTAAAAGCAGAACGGGAGGCAGAGCCTTCAGTTATCAGGCCCCTAAAAGCAGAATGGGAGGCAGAGCCTTCAGTTATCAGGCCCCTAAAAGCAGAATGGGAGGCAGAGCCTTCAGTTATCAGGCCCCTAAAAGCAGAATGGGAGGCAGAGCCTTCAGTTATCAGGCCCCTAAAAGCAGAATGGGAGGCAGAGCCTTCAGTTATCAGGCCCCTAAAAGCAGAAAGGGAGGCAGAGCCTTCAGTTATCAGGCCCCTAAAAGCAGAATGGGAGGCAGAGCCTTCAGTTATCAGGCCCCTAAAAGCAGAATGGGAGGCAGAGCCTTCAGTTATCAGGCCCCTAAAAGCAGAACGGGAGGCAGAGCCTTCAGTTATCAGGCCCCTAAAAGCAGAATGGGAGGCAGAGCCTTCAGTTATCAGGCCCCTAAAAGCAGAATGGGAGGCAGAGCCTTCAGTTATCAGGCCCCTAAAAGCAGAATGGGAGGCAGAGCCTTCAGTCATCAGGCCCCTCTCTGTGGAACCAGCTGCCAGTTTGGCTTCAGGAAGCAGACACCCTTTCCAGGTGTCCCTTTCCCTTTCTTCCTGGTTCTGGTTCTGCCAGAGGTTTCTTCCTGGTTCTGGTTCTGCCAGAGGTTTCTTCCTGGTTCTGGTTCTGCCAGAGGTTTCTTCCTGGTTCTGCCAGAGGTTTCTTCCTGGTTCTGGTTCTGCCAGAGGTTTCTTCCTGTTAAAGGGAGTCGTTCCTTTCCACAGTCCCTCAGGCTCAGGACGGGAGATTGGACTGAAGACAAGTTTCGGTGCCAATCTGTTGGTTTCCTTAGCTCGGATATTATTTTTGAATTGGCTCCACATGAATTAATTGGATTATGATCACAATGAATTGAATTCCAATTGGCTTGAATTGGACTTTATTACTTAAGTGTCTTGAGATGACGATTGTTGTAATCTGGCGCTTTATAAATAAAACCGAATTGAATTGAATTGAACTTGGAGGTTTGTTGGTCTTTACTTGGGACTTGTTAGGACCTGAATCTGAGCTCACGGATCTGAACTTAATGTCACGGTTGGTATCAGTTTGTCTGCAGAGCCTCAGTTTGAGCGTCATGACTTCAGTGCAGGTGCGGCAGCTTGGAGAGAACCTGCTCTGCCCTGTTTGCCTCCCGGAGGCCATGTAGGGGAAATGCCCCATTTGTAAAGTGACCATCAGTCATAGTGACAGCCCTGAGAGCAGCGCAGAGGCAGCTGAGTGAGGCCATTCAGGCCACAGCGGGAACACAGACACACAACATCTCTGTCTGAAGATGTGGATAAACAACCCGTGGCATCGGCCAGGACCGCCCGCTCGCCACTTCAGACCTCACACACCAACCCAGAAAACACACAGCCAGGCCCACATTCACATGCACTCAAACCTCTTTTCACCGAAAGGCACAAAATATGGGAAATTGTACAGACACCAACTGTGGAATCACACCAATATGAAAGGGCCAATCATACCAGATAAAGCAGATTGTTAAAGTCTAGATTACCAACATGTTTGAAAGACAGTTAACAAATCATAAATATGCAGAATGACACTGAAAACACACTAAAAAAGACAAGATAGCAAATCAAACAAATCATGTGCATCCTCCTTATTGTTGGTGTCATCCCTTATCCTCCTCCTTAGATTGTGTGAGGAGTTTCAACAGTTGTGATCCCTGCATGTTAGCATCTAAAACTGTAGAACTAGGTTAATTCGGTTCTTCTTCTGTGGTTTGTTCATTTATTTAAAAAGGACTGTTTTTGTCCTTTGTGATTTAAAACCCATCGAAAGCGTCGTCCTTGTGTTTCAGAGTGAGTGCATCCTCCTTATCCTCCTCCTTAGATTGTGTGAGGAGTTTCGGGCACTTGTGATCGCTGCATGTTAGCATCTAAAACTGTAGAACTAAGTTCATTCGGTTCTTCTTCTGTGGTTTGTTCGCATGTTAGCATCTAAAACTGTAGAACTAGGTTCATTCGGTTCTTCTTCTGTGGTTTGTTCGCATGTTAGCACCTAAAACTGTAGAACTAGGTTCATTCGGTTCTTCTTCTGTGGTTTGTTAGCATGTTAGCACCTAAAACTGTAGGACTAGGTTCATTCGGTTCCTCTTCTGTGGTTTGTTCGCATGTTAGCATCTAAAACTGTAGAACTAGGTTCATTCGGTTCTTCTTCTGTGGTTTGTTCGCATGTTAGCACCTAAAACTGTAGAACTAGGTTCATTCGGTTCTTCTTCTGTGGTTTGTTCGCATGTTAGCACCTAAAACTGTAGAACTAGGTTCATTCGGTTCTTCTTCTGTGGTTTGTTCGCATGTTAGCATCTAAAACTGTAGAACTAGGTTCATTCGGTTCTTCTTCTGTGGTTTGTTCGCATGTTAGCATCTAAAACTGTAGAACTAGGTTCATTCGGTTCTTCTTCTGTGGTTTGTTCGCATGTTGGCATCTAAAACTGTAGAACTAGGTTCATTCGGTTCTTCTTCTGTGGTTTGTTCGCATGTTAGTACCTAAAACTGTAGAACTAGGTTCATTCGGTTCTTCTTCTGTGGTTTGTTCGCATGTTAGCACCTAAAACTGTAGAACTAGGTTCATTCGGTTCTTCTTCTGTGGTTTGTTCGCATGTTAGCATCTAAAACTGTAGAACTAGGTTCATTCAGTTCTTCTTCTGTGGTTTGTTCGCATGTTAGCACCTAAAACTGTAGAACTAGGTTCATTCGGTTCTTCTTCTGTGGTTTGTTCGCATGTTTGCACCTAAAACTGTAGAACTAGGTTCATTCGGTTCTTCTTCTGTGGTTTGTTCATTTATTTAAAAAAGTTTCCTTTCCACCGACTGTTTTTGTCCTTTGTGATTTAAAACCCATCGAGTTTTCTTCTACATCTTATCAGCTCAGTATGAAATTCAGTGTGAATTAAACTAATCGGTCAGTTACAAGTCATTAATAAGCGGTTGTAATAGCAGGAAGGTGCCTTCTTACTCTTTTGGCTTTGTTTTCACCCTGAATCTTTTCATATTTGTCAGATTGGTCCCAATAAAAGTAGCAGAATGATGTATTTGTACCTCTTCTTGTCCCTGTGTTGCATATTCAGACAACTATTACTGGAATATTGTGACTTTGGAAAAACCCTTAAAACCAGGGAGATTCTAAGGGAGGTTCTGAACTACAGTTTTTCTCTGGTTTCTCAGCAGATTTGTGGATCTTAAAACCCACTCAGAATAAAGATTTTATCACAGGAACCAGGGTGAATGTTTTCTAACATGAATCCCGACTGGATGAGGCTTCAAACTAAATCAGAACCAGGAGCCAGAGTTAACAGAAGAGGCACTGGTGTGTTGCCAGGTTGGGCTCTTCAGGGAGAGCCCTCAGACCGTCATTAAGCTGTCACACAGCTGTGACTGTGTGGCTCTGCCCCAAACCCACAGGGCTAACCGACGGTGGTCCGAGCTGGGACACCCCAAACCACAGCGGCTTTCACCCCCCAAACCACCAGCTCTGACGGGAATCCACAGCACCTGCCACGGTCCAGCCGGGCTGCACGGACAAATAAACACACAGCAGCACGCAGGCAAACAGGGAGTCCTCTGCAAGCAGGTAAACAGCTCTTCAGCACGGCTTGAACAGAAAAAGCTAATTAGGCTGAAGGACTTTCAGGCTCTCATTCCTTATTACCACTGAGAGCATGTTGATGAAGCATTTTTTAACTTTAAACATCACCAGTTGAACTAAATCTGTGATAAGTTACTGATTTGAGCCTTTAGTGACAGGCTGATGTCCAAAGAAATGATTCTCAGAGTCTTCACCAGGATCTGAAGCATCTTTAATGACACTTTTTCATGCTTTGAACTGAGTTTTTCCCAGGAATCTGAGTCCATTCCTGCTGAATCCCAGATTCCAGCTGCTCAGCAGTCCCTGGTTGCTTTTGTCTGGTTCTCCTCTTGTTGTTGGTGTTGGTTTTCGGCAGATTTTGGAGCATCCTTAAGGCTGATGTCTAAAGAAATGATTCTCAGAGTCTTCACCAGGATCTGAAGCATCAACACTCAGTAAAAGTTGTTCCTTTAATTACTCTTTTTAGTACTTAGACCTTGTGATGCTTGGTAAAATGTTTAAAAGGTTCTGGACATCAGACTTGGTTCATGACTGTAATTTAAACTGTATTCCTGCTGTTTTAGGCTGGTTTTGGGCTGGTTTTAGGCTGGTTTTAGGCTGGTTTTAGGCTGGTTTTGGGTTGGTTTTAGGCTGGTTTTAGGCTGGTTTTAGGCTGGTTTTAGGCTGGCTTTAGGCTGGTTTTAGGCTGGTTTTAGGCTGGTTTTAGGCTGGTTTTAGGCTGGTTTTAGGCTGGTTTTGGGCTGGTTTTAGGCTGGTTTTAGGCTGGTTTTAGGTTGGTTTTAGGTTGGTTTTAGGTTGGTTTTAGGCTGGTTTTAGGCTGGTTTTAGGTTGGTTTTAGGCTGGTTTTAGGCTGGTTTTAGGCTGGTTTTAGGCTGGTTTTAGGCTGGTTTTGGGCTGGTTTTAGGCTGGTTTTAGGCTGGTTTTAGGTTGGTTTTAGGTTGGTTTTAGGTTGGTTTTAGGCTGGTTTTAGGCTGGTTTTAGGCTGGTTTTAGGTTGGTTTTAGGTTGGTTTTAGACTGGTTTTAGGTTGGTTTTAGGTTGGTTTTAGGTTGGTATTAGGTTGGTTTTAGGCTGGTTTTAGGTTGGTTTTAGGTTGGTTTTAGGTTGGTTTTAGGCTGGTTTTAGGTTGGTTTTAGGCTGGTTTTAGGCTGGTTTTAGACTGGTTTTAGGTTGGTTTTAGGCTGGTTTTAGGTTGGTTTTAGGTTGGTTTTAGGCTGGTTTTAGGTTGGTTTTAGGCTGGTTTTAGGTTGGTTTTAGGTTGGTTTTAGGCTGGTTTTAGGCTGGTTTTAGGTTGGTTTTAGGCTGGTTTTAGGTTGGTTTTAGGCTGGTTTTAGGCTGGTTTTAGGTTGGTTTTAGGCTGGTTTTAGGTTGGTTTTAGGCTGGTTTTAGGCTGGTTTTAGGCTGGTTTTAGGCTGGTTTTGCCACATCATTTAGACCTTGTGATGCTCGGTAAAATGTTTAAAAGGTTCTGGACATCAGACTTGGTTTATATTATTTAAACTGTATTCCTGCTGTTTTTGGCTGGGATTGTAGACGTAATTCTAGATGTTTTGGTGTTGGTTTTCGGCAGATTTTGGAGCATCATTAAGGGTTCTTCTAATGTATAGATGACAGGATTACGGGGCCATCGGAGCAGCTTTGCAGGGCTGTGTGTTCTTTGGGATGCTTGTTATTCTGGACTCTGGAACATCTTCACTGAAGACAGAACCAGATCCAGGATCTGAAGCATCAACACTCAGTGAAAGTTGTTCCTTTAATGACTCTTTTTCATGCTTTGAACTGAGTTTTTCTGAGTCCATTCCTGCTGAATCCCAGATTCCAGCTGCTCAGCAGTCCCTGGTTGTCTGGTTCTCCTCTTCATGATGCTCCAACATCTGCAGCAGGAGACAGATGTGGGCTGCAGGCAGGCAGCCGAGCTCACACACTCTGTGTGTCTGAAGCTGCTGGAAGTCCTGCAGAATGAGGTCTGGCATCGTCCTGCTGAAATAACCACGGACCTCCCGGGAAAAGACGGCACCTTGATGGCAGCATCTGTCTCTGCAGAACTCCAACATCCAGCATGCATCAGTGGTACCTTCACCCAGATGAAGCCCTCCATGCCCTGGACTCTGCTGCAGCCCCAGACCATCACAGACGCTGCTTTAAACCTTCCTCTGAGAACAGCTGGATGCTCTTTCTCAGCAGTTTTTCCCAGAAGCAGCTGAAACGTGGACTCATCTGCCCACAGAACACGTGTCCACTGTCTTTCTGTCCCTCTGAGCTGAGCTGGAGTCCAGAGAACTGGGCCGTGGTTCTGCTCAGAGCTGATATATGGCTTCCTCCTGGTGTGATGCAGCTTCAGCTCACATTTCTGGATGCAGCCGTGGACTGTGTTGAGTGGAAATGCTTCTCCCAGCTCCTCCTGAGCCCATGTGGCTGTATGGATCATGGTGGCCTGACGGTTTCTCCTGCAGTGTCATTTCTCTCCTGTTGCTTGACTTCAGGGCTTCAGAATCACTGGTGACTGATGTCTTCTTGCACTTTGGCAGATCGTGTGTCTTGGAAAGCAGCTGGAAGTTGCTTTTTGTGTTGGTTCAGATGCTGGTGACTTGAACAGGCCTCTCCTCAGCACCAGAAGCTGCTTTTATACCCAATCCTGACACCCTCACCTGTCAGCAGGTAACCTGCTGGTTGGAGAAGCTTCCAGATTAACGCTGTTATGTGTACATTATTCATTTCTGGATGCTCTTATTGTGAAGTTTCTGACTTTGAAGGTCCATTTCCTGTGCACCTTCGGCTGGGAGCTGCTGGTTGGAGAAGCTTCAAGAAGCTGTTGCTGTAGATTCTATAAACTTTCTGTCTTTCTTTGGCTCCAGAACAACTTTCACTGAATGTTGCTGCTTCAGATTCTGGATTTGTTTCTAAATACACTGAAGTTGGTCAGTGAAGACTTGATTCTGCTTAATAAAGGTTCAAATTAATCGACCGATTACAGATTTAAACTTTTGTCGTGGTTGTTTCCAAACTTCTTTCAGAATATTTATAGAGGAATATTAACCTGCTGGTTGGAGAAGCTTCCAGATTAACGCTGTTATGTGTACATTATTCATTTCTGGATGCTCTTATTGTGAAGTTTCTGACTTTGAAGGTCCATTTCCTGTTCCTTCGGCTGGGAGCTGCTGGTTGGAGAAGCTTCAAGAAGCTGTTTCTGTAGATTCTATAAACTTTCTGTCTTTCTTTGGCTCCAGAACAACTTTCACTGAATGTTGCTGCTTCAGATTCTGGATTTGTTTCTAAATACACTGAAGTTGGTCAGTGAAGACTTGATTCTGCTTAATAAAGGTTCAAATTAATCGACCGATTACAGATTTAAACTTTTGTCGTGGTTGTTTCCAAACTTCTTTCAGAATATTTATAGAGGAATATTAACCTGCTGGTTGGAGAAGCTTCCAGATTAACGCTGTTATGTGTACATTATTCATTTCTGGATGCTCTTATTGTGAAGTTTCTGACTTTGAAGGTCCATTTCCTGTTCCTTCGGCTGGGAGCTGCTGGTTGGAGAAGCTTCAAGAAGCTCTTTCTGTAGATTCTATAAACTTTCTGTCTTTATTTGGCTCCAGAACAACTTTTACTGATAATCAGATTCTGGGTTTGGTTCTAAATACACTGAAGTTGGTCTTGATTCTGCTTAATAAAGGTTCAAATGAATCGACCGATTGCAGATTTAAACTTTTATCGTGGTTGTTTCCAAACTTTTCTGGATTTCAAAGGCCAATCTGACCCTTTAAAGCGGTTTTTGAGACTTTTGTCTCACAGTTTGTGGTAAACGATTCAGCCTTTAATTCAGTTTTAATTTGACTGAATCTGCACCAGAAATTCATTACTTATTAACTTTTATTCAACCAACAACAATTAAGAACAAATTCCTATTTGAGCTCATGAGAAATGTGAATCTTAAGAAACTCCAACTGTGAGTTTACAGTAATAAGGTCAAACATATCAAGAAGGAACATCTCAACGGTCTCTATTTAATGTTGTTGGAGAGGCTGAACCTTTGGTGGAAGCTGCTTTTATACCCAATCCTGACACCCTCACCTGTCAGCAGGTAACCTGCTGCTTGGAGAAGCTCCAGAAGCTGTTGCTGTAGATTCTATAAACTTTCTGTCTTTATTTGGCTCCAGAACAACTTTTACTGCTGCTTCAGATTCTACTTTTGGTTCTTTTGGTCAGAAAAGACTCTGAGAATCAGTTCTGTGGACATGTTTCAGCTTTTTAAAGTACAGATGGGAGGGTTTTGTCACCCAGGATCTGATCTAAAAGCAAATATAAATAAAGATTTCAACTCCTAGCCCAATCACCTGATCACAGATGTCGGTTTTTACAGATAACTTTCACTGAGACTCTGAGAATCAGTTCTTTGGACTTGTGTTTGTTAAAAAAAACCCATTTCTATTGCATTTTAGAACAATCGTCCAACTTTTCTGCAGGTCTGAATGCTGCTGGAAGAACTTCTGCTGGTTACTGGCACTTTTTTTTCTGTTTTTTAGCATCCCTTATGATGCGTAACCATGGCAACAGTAAAGCTGTTAACCTGTTGGAGCAGCTAACTGAGCCTTAATAATACCTGGAAGAGTTGAAGAGGAGATGTCTACACATCTGTCTGTAATAAAGTCTGATAATGGCTCCAGAACAACTTTTACTGCTGCAGCAGATTCTACTTTTGGTTCTTTTGGTCAGAAAAGACTCTGAGAATCAGTTCTGTGGACATGTTTCAGCTTTTTAAAGTACAGATGGGAGGGTTTTGTCACCCAGGATCTGATCTAAAAGCAAGTATAAATAAAGATTTCAACTCCTAGCCCAATTATTCTATTTAATCCCTTGACATCACATTTGAATCCAGATAAATCCAGAGAATTTACTTTTCTGGATGCAGTGGTTTCAAAGGCCAATCTGACCCTTTAAAGCGGTTGTTTGTGGACTCTGTGGAACTTGTGATGTTCTGGTTTTTAGTTCTTATATAGATGGAAAGTTTTCTGTAAATGATGCTGGATTCTTTTCCCTTTTTCTTTCTACAGTTTCATAGAAAACACTGGAGTTTGGAGTGAATCTGAGAATGATGGAAGCTGCTTTTAGTGCTTTTACAGGGTTGATGGATGCTTTGAAGGGCGGAGTCTGCTGCCTGCTGCGAGCAGGAAATTAGTTAACGGGATTCAATCACTCACAGCAGCCCATCCACTTATGTAGTTAGCTGCAGTTCAGGTGCGGCAGAACAACAGCGGAAAAGGCTGGAATTATGGAGCCAGTTTGGGTTTTTACTTCATTTTGACCTGAATCGAACTGAGATGCAGTTACTGTGGGTTAGTTTGACTTTTCTTCAGCTACCTGTGACCTACTGTCTGGCTCCTGATAAACATGTAGGCCAGAGTTGAGCAGGTGGAGATAAGACTTATCCTTATCTGAACCTCACAAAGGAGTGGAAACTCTCAGAGTTTCACCATCCTGACCCGAAACCTGCGGCTTGATCTCAGGGCGAAATGTTTCCGAATCCAATCTGAGAAATTTAAAGTATGTCACCTCTGAGCTTCCTTCGTTCTCAGCTGGCTGACTGTGCAGTTTCATGTCTTACCGATGAACCACAAAGTGACTTCAGGGACGCAAAAACTCACCAAAGATGGACAACAAAGTAAAACCCAAAACAACTGGTTTGCAAACAGAATCCAGGGATTTTCACATCTCAGGAACCAATGTTTAATTCACAAAGGATCAAAGGCAACGCATCAAATAAAGTGAAACATCTCACTAGTTCATTAAAAACAGCAGTGCATTTTGACCTAACAACATCTGTAAACATCTGTAAACATCTGGAACTGAGGAGACCAGCTGCTGCACCTTTGGCAGAGGAATGTTGTCCCGTTCCGGTCTGAAAGAGGATTCCTGGGACTGGATCTTACTGGGTCTTCTTTGTTGTATTTGAAATGCTTTCGGGTGGTGAAACATCTGGACTGCAGCAGGTCAGCAGCCGGACTCTTGAAACATCTGGACTGCAGCAGGTCAGCAGCCGGACTCTTGAAACATCTGGACTGCAGCAGGTCAGCAGCTGGACTCTTGAAACATCTGGACTGCAGCAGGTCAGGCCAGCACCCAAACTCTTGAAACATCTGGACTGCAGCAGGTCAGTCCAGCAGCTGGACTCTTGAAACATCTGGACTGCAGCAGGTCAGTCCAGCAGCCGGACTCTTGAAACATCTGGACTGCGGCAGGTCAGTCCAGCAGCCGGACTCTTGAAACATCTGGACTGCAGCAGGTCAGTCCAGCAGCTGGACTCTTGAAACATCTGGACTGCAGCAGGTCAGTCCAGCAGCTGGACTCTTAAAACATCTGGACTGCAGGCAGGTCAGTCCAGCAGCCGGACTCTTGAAACATCTGGACTGCAGGCAGGTCAGCAGCCGGACTCTTGAAACATCTGGACTGCAGCAGGTCAGCAGCTGGACTCTTGAAACATCTGGACTGCAGGCAGGTCAGTCCAGCAGCCGGACTCTTGAAACATCTGGACTGCAGCAGGTCAGCAGCTGGACTCTTGAAACATCTGGACTGCAGCAGGTCAGCAGCTGGACTCTTGAAACATCTGGACTGCAGCAGGTCAGCAGCTGGACTCTTGAAACATCTGGACTGCAGCAGGTCAGCAGCTGGACTCTTGAAACATCTGGACAGTTCCAGAGGCAGTAATCCATCGTCAGATTGCTGAACCTCTGCTTGTCTTTACTTTAGGAGACTCAGCCTCTCTAAGGTGCTCTTTTTTATACGCAGTCATGTTTCTGAGCTGCTGAAAATGAACCTCATTAGTTCCAACATGTTCCTCCAGATGTTTCTCTTTAGCACCAATTACTTTTCCAGCCTTTCGTGCTTTTATGAGACGTCAGATTCATGATATTTGTCAATGAAACAGTAAAATGTCTCAGTTTCACACTTTATATGTTTTCTCCGTTATATTGTGAATAAAATATTTGTTTGTGAGGTTTTCAAATCACTGAATTTGAACTGTTTATTCACCTTTTTTGGGAATTGGGAATTTGTCTGTTTCAAATTCACTTGAAACAGACAAAATGGCTTAATTTCATCCATAAAAATAAAAAAAAAAAACAGAAACACACAGAAAATTGACCTCCAAGAGTCTCAAAACCCATTAAAATAAGACAGATTGTCCCCAGAGAGGCGACTCAGAGTAAAAAGAGACCTCAAAGGCACTGGAAACCAGGACAGGTTTGTTTTTTAGGGACTTTTGATGCTCCTTCAGTTAAAGAAACCATCACCTGAACACCGGAGAAACCAGAGCAACATCCCTTCATGGCTGTGCTCCCACAGAGCTGCTTTGGTGCAGAGCATCCAGACAGAAAGCAGCAGAAACTTCCCTCAGTGACAAAGTGCTGAAAGCGGGAAAAGCTGCGGTTTGTGGCTCGCCTTTAAAGATAAGCAATTTAAACATTAGACAGAGCGGCGTTAGCCTCGTCTTCAGGAATGTGAGCAGCCGCCAGCACCGAGCGGCGTCCACAGCTCTGGAATGCATTATTGTTCTGCAGGAGATCAAGGCGCTTTTAATACAACGTGATGCCTGTTGAGCAAAGCAGAAAAAGGCTTGTTGTGACCCTCCGCTCTCCATCGGGAGAAGACTGACCGCCTCAGACCCGTTTTTCATTAAACTCCTGAGAAATAGCGATTGTTTGAGTGCAAAACATTGCATTTCTCTCCAAAAACAAACATGTCACCCACTCTGCGACAAACCAAGTGACGTCATTAACCTACTTTATTATTTTTGTGCTAATTTAAGAGTGTAAACAACGCCGTTTGTGCAGGAACTCAAA
Organism: Leuresthes tenuis; assembly: GCF_036924035.1. Lineage (NCBI taxonomy): Eukaryota > Metazoa > Chordata > Actinopteri > Atheriniformes > Atherinopsidae > Leuresthes > Leuresthes tenuis. Next base: position 1,675,894 of record NW_027325377.1, on the reverse strand, counting down.
CGGGGATCGAATCACCGGAAAGACGCCAAACAGTAAACGCCACAATGTTGAAGTTCTTCTGCTGAACTGCATCATAAATGAGATTAAAGCCCAAAGGCAGCCAGTCAAAAAGCGCTGTGGACAGATTAAAAACAGGCCCGTGCCATTAGAGAGGTTTGAGTCAGTTTACATCCAGCTTGGTGAGGGTTAACAGGTTAATAAACTTTCCAGGTCAGAAGAAATTTGGTAAATTGTGAGTAATTTGACCCATTTGTGAGTAAAAGTGATTCCTACCCTCCAAAATCACACCTCTGGCAGTTTGGGATAAATCTGGATCCTGGATGTTTGTCAGACACTTGGAAGTGATTTAGTTTTGCCTCCCTGCAGACTTCAGTAAAACTCCAACCTGCAAACAATCTTTCTAAATGTCAGTGTTCCCCGTTCAGACCGTTGAGTTTTCCTCCTTCTTTTCTTGGCCTGCACCAATCTGAGCATCGTCAGAGCCAACTCCAACAAGCCCTGCATCCAGGAGACGAGAGTTCACACCAAACCAGCAGAAACTGCAGAGAACAGAGGGGAGAAGCTGTCAAACTAAGCAGGATACCAGTCTTAGCATGTCTTAGACTTCCAGAAGAAGTTGTACAGGGAGTAAAAACCGTCACAAAGTTGCAGGGGAGGGTTTAAAGCTCTGGTTTAAAGGTTCCTCTTCGGTTGCAGAGGTCTTAATGAAGTTCCAGATTACCTTGAAGTTGTTTTTAGATGCCTTTCGACTCATATTTTGGTCCTTATGGATGTTCTGGATGAAACGTTTCTGCATTTAAGAACTTTTTAGGGTCTCAATTAAGCCTGAGAGGTCTTCAATAATCAGAAAAATGGATTGAGAAAGGTCTAATAGTTTTAAAGATCCATTTTGTTGTTTGAAAATGGTGGAAAATGTCCATCCATCCTTTGTTTTTATTCAATTCAATTCAGTTTTATTTATAAATCACAAAAATACAGTCCAATTCAAGCCAATCAAAATCAGTTCCAATTCATTGTAATACAATCCTGATCCAATCAAAGCAAGTTAAGCCGAGGAAACCAGCAGATTCACTTCGATTCAGTCGCCAGTTAATCCAATTCAGGGTCATATGGGGGGGGGGGGGGGCTGAAGCCTATCCCATCTGCCATTGGGTGGGAAGACATCACAGAGACAAACAAGGGAAGCAACCATGGATAGAAAATGTTCCAGAGGTAATTAAGGTAGTAAAGGTTCTGACCAAGCTTCAGACTTCTTTGAGAAGGTTAGACATATTCAACATGTCTTTGTGGGGGTTTGGAGGCACTGTAAAGGTTTAGGACGTCTCTGAAGCTGCCACGGTCTTAAACAGATCCCAGAGAAAGAGTTTAGAGGTCCATGGGGTGTTCTCGTGTTCCTTGGAAAGGTTACAGAAGTCCTGGAGATTTTAAAGGACGTTTCAGAGGTCTTTGGGGATCCCGAATAGGTCGAATGTTTGTTTCGAATGGAACAAGTTCCCCTGATTAGATGTGGGAGATCTAAGAGAAGTCCCAGGGGTAATTTAGTAGATTTTAAAGGACGTTTCAGAGGTCTTTGGGGATCCCGAATAGGTCGAATGTTTGTTTCGAATGGAACAAGTTCCCCTGATTAGATGTGGGAGATCTAAGAGAAGTCCCAGGGGTAATTTAGTAGATTTTAAAGGACGTTTCAGAGGTCTTTGGGGATCCCGAATAGGTTGAATGTTTGTTTCGAAAGGAACAAGTTCCCCTGATTAGATGTGGGAGATCTAAGAGAAGTCCCAGGGGTAATTTAGTAGATTTTAAAGGACGTTTCAGAGATCTTTGGGGATCCCGAATAGGTTGAATGTTTGTTTCGAAACGAACAAGTTCCCCTGATTAGATGTGGGAGATCTAAGAGAAGTCCCAGGGGTAATTTAGTAGATTTTAAAGGACGTTTCAGAGGTCTTTGGGGATCCCAAATAGGTCTAATGTTTGTTTCGAAAGGAACAAGTTCCCCTGATTAGATGTGGGAGATCTAAGAGAAGTCCCAGGGGTAATTTAGTAGATTTTAAAGGACGTTTCAGAGGTCTTTGGGGATCCCGAATAGGTCGAATGTTTGTTTAAAAAGGAACAAGTTCCCCTGATTAGATGTGGGAGATCTAAGAGAAGTCCCAGGGGTAATTTAGTAGATTTTAAAGGACGTTTCAGAGGTCTTTGGGGATCCCCAATAGGTTGAATGTTTGTTTTGAAAGGAACAAGTTCCCCTGATTAGATGTGGGAGATCTAAGAGAAGTCCCAGGGGTAATTTAGTAGATTTTAAAGGACGTTTCAGAGGTCTTTGGGGATCCCGAATAGGTCGAATGTTTGTTTAGAAAGGAACAAGTTCCCCTGATTAGATGCAGGAGATCTAAGAGAAGTCCCAGGGGCAATTTAGTAGATTTTAAAGGACGTTTCAGAGGTCTTTGGGGATCCCGAATAGGTTGAATGTTTGTTTAGAAAGGAACAAGTTCCCCTGATTAGATGCAGGAGATCTAAGAGAAGTCCCAGGGGTAATTTAGTAGATTTTAAAGGACGTTTCAGAGGTCTTTGGGGATCCCGAATAGGTTGAATGTTTGTTTCGAAAGGAACAAGTTCCCCTGATTAGATGAGTGAGATCTAAGAGAAGTCCCAGGGGTAATTTAGTAGATTTTAAAGGACGTTTCAGACGTCTTTGGGGATCCCCAATAGGTTGAATGTTTGTTTCGAAAGGAACAAGTTCCCCTGATTAGATGTGGGAGATCTAAGAGAAGTCCCAGGGGTAATTTAGTAGATTTTAAAGGACGTTTCAGAGGTCTTTGGGGATCCCGAATAGGTCGAATGTTTGTTTAAAAAAGAACAAGTTCCCCTGATTAGATGTGGGAGATCTAAGAGAAGTCCCAGGGGTAATTTAGTAGATTTTAAAGGACGTTTCAGAGGTCTTTGGGGATCCCGAATAGGTCGAATGTTTGTTTAGAAAGGAACAAGTTCCCCTGATTAGATGTGGGAGATCTAAGAGAAGTCCCAGGGGTAATTTAGTAGATTTTAAAGGACATTTCAGAGGTCTTTGGGGATCCCGAATATGTTGAATGTTTGCTTAGAAAGGAACAAGTTCCCCTGATTAGATGTGGGAGATCAAAGAGAAGTCCCAGGGGTAATTTAGTAGATTTTAAAGGACGTTTCAGAGGTCCTTGGGGATCCCAAATAGGTTGAATGTTTGTTTCGAATGGAACAAGTTCCCCTGATTAGATGTGAGAGATCTAAGAGAAGTCCCAGGGGTAATTTAGTAGATTTTAAAGGACGTTTCAGAGGTCTTTGGGGATCCCGAATAGGTCGAATGTTTGTTTAGAAAGGAACAAGTTCCCCTGATTAGATGTGGGAGATCTAAGAGAAATCCCAGGGTAATTTAGTAGATTTTAAAGGACGTTTCAGAGGTCTTTGGGGATCCCAAATAGGTCGAATGTTTGTTTCGAAAGGAACAAGTTCCCCTGATTAGATGTGGGAGATCTAAGAGAAGTCCCAGGGGTAATTTAGTAGATTTTAAAGGATGTTTCAGAGGTCTTTGGGGATCCCAAATAGGTTGAATGTTTGTTTTGAAAGGAACAAGTTCCCCTGATTAGATGTGGGAGATCTAAGAGAAGTCCCAGGGGTAATTTAGTAGATTTTAAAGGATGTTTCAGAGGTCTTTGGGGATCCCGAATAGGTTGAATGTTTGTTTAGAAAGGAACAAGTTCCCCTGATTAGATGTGGGAGATCTAAGAGAAGTCCCAGGGGTAATTTAGTAGATTTTAAAGGACGTTTCAGAGGTCTTTGGGGATCCCGAATAGGTTCAATGTTTGTTTCGAAAGAAACAAGTTCCCCTGATTAGATGTGGGAGATCTAAGAGAAGTCCCAGGGGTAATTTAGTAGATTTTAAAGGACGTTTCAGAGGTCTTTGGGGATCCCGAATAGGTCGAATGTTTGTTTCGAAAGGAACAAGTTCCCCTGATTAGATGTGGGAGATCTAAGAGAAGTCCCAGGGGTAATTTAGTAGATTTTAAAGGACGTTTCAGAGGTCTTTGGGGATCCCCAATAGGTTGAATGTTTGTTTTGAAAGGAACAAGTTCCCCTGATTAGATGTGGGAGATCTAGGAGAAGTCCCAGGGGTAATTTAGTAGATTTTAAAGGACGTTTCAGAGGTCTTTGGGGATCCCGAATAGGTTGAATGTTTGTTTAGAAAGGAACAAGTTCCCCTGATTAGATGTGAGAGATCTAAGAGAAGTCCCAGTGGTAATTTAGTAGATTTTTAAGGACGTTTCAGAGGTCTTTGGGGATCCCCAATAGGTTGAATGTTTGTTTTGAAAGGAACAAGTTCCCCTGATTAGATGTGGTAGATCTAAGAGAAGTCCCAGGGGTAATTTAGTAGATTTTAAAGGACGTTTCAGAGGTCTTTGGGGATCCCGAATAGGTTGAATGTTTGTTTAGAAAGGAACAAGTTCCCCTTATTAGATGTGGGAGATCTAAGAGAAGTCCCAGGGGTAATTTAGTAGATTTTAAAGGTTCTTATTGTTGTTCTTTTGAGGTTCTTATTGTCTTTGAGAAGTAACGAAGGAGGAAAACTCTTGTTCTCAACTCTTGACTGTGTGACAGACAGTGCAAAGACTTGCTTAAGTGATTCATCAACCACATTTTATAGCTCTGTAGATTCACATTTTGGCCTCCCAAACCGAGGGAATGTGTGTAGCGTCGCTGTGGAGGAGGTGAGATGGATTCTTAAACATTAAAGCAGCATAGATTTCATATTTGTGGCTCAGCAGTGGATCAGAGGATTAACAAGAATCGATTGCATCATGGAAGCAGCAAGTTAAACATGTCGTCATCCCACTGAGGCGTCTCCAGGCGGGTGGAAACACTATGCTGTCTCATCATGCTGCCTCCACCGCCCACTCAGCCCACCCCCAGTTTACCATATCTGAACCAGCCCCCCCACCGCATGACAAACGCACCACCCAGGATCATCTCAAGGAGTGATGGTGTGTAAACAGGGTGAGGTCACTGCTGATACCGATCAGACACTCCTCCCTGTGGAGGCTTTGTCTGCAAAACAGACAAACTGGGCTTCCTCCAAACACAGAAACACATGAAGGGCGAATTCTCCATGAGATTTAACAGGCCGACGGTCCTTAAAACATCTTCAAAAGGCCGATGATGTCTGCAAGAACAGCTGTAGGTTTCTTATATGAGAATCCAGAGGAAACCAGATCCTACTCTGGTGTTTGGGAGGTTCTCCAGGTCCTGGGAGATCCTGGAAATGTGCTTGAAGGAATTTCACGGGAATAAAGCTTTACAAGCTTTGGATGAAGACTTCTTTGAGGAGGTTTAAGAGTTCAAGTCAGAGGGTGCAAAGGTCAGGAGTTTGATTTAGTGTCCGTAGTCTACGGGTCTTTGGTGGATTTCCACAGGTCATGAACAGGTTCAAGATGTCTTAGAGAAGACTTTGATGTCGCTGAAGTAGGTCATTCTGTAAATTTAAGAGATAACTAATAGGATTTTAAAGGTTCTTGGAGAAGTTTTTCAGCTTAAAATGTGCAGGGATTTCTCAGGGATGTCCATATGTTGTCCTCAAGTCCTTAAAGGTGTCTACAGGACCTTGATAAGGCTGTAAACTTCTGGATAAAGTTCAGCGTTCCTCTCTGAATGTTCCACTGTGCTGATGTTTTCCAGGTCTTGGATAGATCTTAGAGGTCCCTGGTGAGGAACTAGAGGCCTTGAGCAGGAACTTACAGTGGTTCCATCCTCCTGGTGGTTCCTTGAAGAGGGTTTTTTGACATATTTGTAGAAGTTGTGGTCATCTGGATAGTGATAAATAAGACTATGGTCATGGTTGACCTATCATTACTTCAGAAGAGGACACAAACCCTAGTTATACCACTTATTCTAATACTATTCTACTTATTCTGGCCCCAACGTTGATCTTTTCCCAACCAAGTGACCTTACTGACTGAAACCAACCAAGAAGAAATAAAAGTGATGTAACAGTTGTCATAGAAACGCTCTGATGAGATATCCTTCCCACCACTTGTCACTGTTTTTAAGGGTCTGAACAGACGACCTCCGTGGCTGTGAAGCTCGGAGGACTTTTGGGAAGCTAAGAGCCGGAGTTTTGATGCAGAAACTTGCATTTCTTCATTTCCTGTGGTGTGTTTCCGGGTTTCAGTCTGAACTTAATTCCTGGTGATGCTAATATCCTGTCTTTTCATTTGAAATGACACCAAAGAGACAAATATCGAAGGTTTTACTTTACATTTACTTCCATTTTGGGGAACTTTTCCTCCTCCATCCATTTGCTTTCTCTTGATCAAATGGTTTGATTTTATGGCAGGAAAATGGAAGGTTATTAAACACCATAGATGCTTTCCCCCTGTTCAGAACGAGTTGCATTTGGAGAGTTTCAGATGAGGCTGTGACAGGTCAGAGTACAAAGGGACAGGTCATGCTGGGACAGGGTTTTTTCCAGTCTGTCAACGTTGGACTGCAGCGAGCTGCCTCCTCTGGCTGTGAGCTGTCGACTCTCAGACCTCCTGAGAAGCCGCTGCTGCCTCCAGCTGGCAGGTTTCCCAGCAGTCCCTCCTTCAGCTGATGTCTGGGGGGTCCAGATGCTGCGAAAACGCTCACAGGCAGTTTGACAGACTTCTACGTGAGGAATTCTAACTGAAATCTAAACTCATGGCATTAAAATGCAAACTGTTAAATCATTGTGATAAAACTCTCACTCAGCTCTTAAAAAGGTGTCAAATATGGTTTGTGTTTCACAGCCAAATGTACAACAAATTAATATCAGATGTGACTCTTTTATGGAGTTATTATGCTCTTTGGTGCCAGAAATGTGTTGTTTACAGATTCATCAGAACAGCACAGAACCGTGTTGTTCATCTCTTTACGTCCAGCCCTCGTTGCTTTCTGTCATTTCTTTAAGGAGTCTTCAGGAATAGTTCTCCAGGCTTCTTGAAGGACATCCCAAAGCTCTTCTTTGGATGTGGGCTGCCTTTTGTTCCGTTCTCTGTCAGATGATCCCACACTGCTTCAATAATGTTGAGGTCCGGGCTCTGGGGAGGATTCATCCCTCCATAAGACCTGTTGCCACTGATTTTCAGTCCACTTCTTGTGTCATTTGGCACAGCTCAGCCTTTTCTCCCTGTTTCCCTTCCTTAAGAACGGCTTCTTGACAGCCACCCTTCCATGGAGACCATTTCTGATGAGGCTTGGGCCAACAGTAGATGGATCAGCTGAAGGTCCAGATGCATCTCTCAGGTCCTGTCAGGTCACAGCTGGATTTTTTCCTCTTTCTTAAGGACATCACTTTCAGATCCTGTTCATCTGCTGGAGATAGTTTTTTAGGCCTGACACTTCTTCTTTTGTCCTCCACTTGTCCAGTTTCCTCAAATGTTTTAAGGACACACTGCACACCATGCTGAGATATGCCAAGTTTTCAGCTAATAGCTCTTTGGGAATCACCTTGTTGCTGCAGAAATCCTATTTTCTGTCTGTCAAACTGTGTTTTCTTTGCTGTTTTTCATAGATGCAGCTAAAGAAATGGGAACAAATGATGTGTCTTTGTGACAGGCTGCTGGTAACAAAGTGCCTAAAGATCCAGTTTAAAATGGCTTCTTTGCTAAGTTGTCTGTTCTGTGTCGACACAACATTGGTTCATCCCTTGAGTTAGGAGCCTTTTTTCTGCCTGAATGGGTCAAAGGTCAGAGTTCAGTGGCTGAACAAAGAAAAAACACTGAAAATGCTCAGGAACAAGGACTGAAGATGAGGGGAAAAAGCAGAAAATGTCCAAAGAAAAACTGTGAAAGAGCTTCAGAAAGCTGCAGAACTGTTGATCAGGACACTTTCTTTCACCAGTTCTTTCTTTAAGTCGAATCAATTTTCTGTTTTTATTCATGTAATAAAATGTCTTGATCAGGTTTCCTGAACATCACTTCCAAACACTCACAGATTTTCATCTCCTAACAGCTGCTGAAGACTCATTTCTGTCTCCTTTGTTCGGCTGTTTCCTGGTTTCATCACCAACAGAGATGGAGGAGGCTTTCTGGACCTCTGGAAGGTGCTGAATAAATAAAGGTTACTGTCTGACTGAGTGTCGGCTGGTCCTGGATCAGACTGTGACCGCAGAGCTGTGCTGGCAGGCGGCTCGATAGGCTCTGAGGCCACAACTCTATTCTACTTTGGTATCATAACAAGAGAATCTCTCCGGGTTTAGAGCGCCGCCACAGACTCGGCGCACAACTCGACGCCCACTGCTGCTTTAAATAGCTCGGCTGACACACTGTGATCAGTTTCTGTGACGACACTCTGAGACACTTAACCTGATCCAGAACAAAGTTCAAGCAAAGCTGCAGAAGACCTTTGAGTCTCTGTGTGATGACACACAGCCACCAGCAGCCAATCAGAGCGTCCACAGTCTGACACAGACTCCTCGATGACATCACAAACAGAAAAGGCCGGCTGTGGAATCCCGAGTCAGACTCTGTGTGTGTTGGCAGCTGAGCCTGAGGTTTGGGGAGCAGAAACACTGAGTCTGCTCTGTGTGGGCCTCCAGCCGGAGAGAGAGGACAGGCCGGGGCCCCCGAGGGCCACTGTGAGGAGGGTCGTGTGACCACAGCTGGATGCAGACCAGCTGCTGCTGTTTAAAGGTGCAAAAACGAGGCTTTTTGAGTCAGTTTAATCTGAAATACTTCACATGTTTCTTCTTCTGCAGCTGCAGGAGTTGCAGACGTTCTGCACCATGAGCACCTAAAGTGCTCTGCTCAGGCTCTTCAGTGCCAGCTTCCACCAGTGAGGCGAACTCATAGCGCCTGTGGAGACGTTCATGTCGGAAAGATGAGACTCTTGTGATCAGACTGGTGCAAAGCGTCTGATGGTGCTGTGCATCCATCCTGTAAAACACTGCTTGTCAGAAATGTTAAATTGAACCATAAATTCTGAATATAAACACCTGAATATAAGCCGCACCCTCTAATTTTAAAAATGTTGTACCGCACCGGGTTATATCCACATTATAACATGAGATATTTACACAGAAAGATGTTACACGTGAGGATTTTTAAACTTTTAATTAAATGTGTATGGTAACATAAAGAAATAAATGCTTCAAATGCTTTTTTCCCTAACAGTGCCTGTAACACCGATGGTTTTAACTTAAATACCTATCAGTAACGTACAAATACGTGGCGTAAATGCCTTTATTTTTATGGCAGACACTTTTATCCAAAGCAGCTTACAGGTAGGCAGGTAGGGTAACCGGGGGCTCACAACAAAAGCGTTGTTTCTTTGTGTTTCTTTGTGTTTTGCCGTTTTCCGCCGTTTTCCGCTTTTTCCCGCCTTTTTTCCCGCCTTTTTTCCGCCTTCGGAATCCAGATCGGCCCTAACTGGCTGTCGTCACGTCGCGTCACTGCTCATTTGCATAAAGTTGAGCCTTTCTCAACTCTTGAAGCTCACGGAGCTCACAACGCCGGCTGCTCATCGACGCCAGCTTACATTGAAAATGAATGACAGCTGGCCGCTCACAACGCTTTTGGTGTGAGCCCCCGGTTAGGGGGTCTTGCCTAAGGACCCCTACTGGAGGTAGAGCTTTTCATGCAGGGGATTTGAACCCAAGTGTCCCACAGGAAAGGTGGCAATAAAACCACTACACTATCCAGTCCTTTTTCCCCCGAACAGTGCCTCTAAAACCGATGGTTTTAACTTAAATACCTATCGGTAACGTACAAATACGTGGTGTAAATGCCTTTATTTTTATGGCAGACACTTTTATCCAAAGCAGCTTACAGGTAGGCAGGTAGGGTAACCGGGGGCTCACAACAAAAGCGTTGTTTCTTTGTGTTTCTTTGTGTTTTGCCGTTTTCCGCTTTTTTCCGCCTTTTTTTCCCGCCTTTTTTCCCGCCTTCGGAATCCAGATCGGCCCTAATTGGCTGTCGTCGCGTCGCGTCACTGCTCATTTGCATAAAGTTGAGCCTTTCTCAACTCTTGAAGCTCACGGCGCTCACGAAGCTCATAACGCGCCGCCGGAGTCTTGCCTAAGGACCCCTACTGGAGGTAGAGCTTTTCCTGCAGGGGATTTGAACCCAAGTGTCCCATAGGAAAGGTGGCAATAAAACCACTACACCATCCAGTCCTTTTTCCCCCGAACAGTGCCTGTAAAACCGATGGTTTTAACTTAAATACCTATCAGTAACGCACAAATACGTGGCATAAATGCTTTTTTTTTCCCTAACAGCGCCTGTAACACCGATGGTTTTAACTTAAATACCTATCAGTAATGCACAAATACGTGGTGTAAATGCCTTTATTTTTATGGCAGACACTTTTATCCAAAGCAGCTTACAGGTAGGCAGGTAGGGTAACCGGGGGCTCACAACAAAAGAGTTGTTTCTTTGTGTTTTGCCGTTTTCCGCCGTTTTCCGCTTTTTTCCGCCTTTTTTTCCCGCCTTTTTTCCGCCTTCGGAATCCAGATCGGCCCTAATTGGCTGTCGTCGCGTCACTGCTCATTTGCATAAAGTTGAGCCTTTCTCAACTCTTGAAGCTCACGAAGCTCACAACGCCGGCCGCTCATCGACGCCAGCTTACATTGAAAATGAATGGCAGCTGGCCGCTCACAACGCTTTTGGTGTGAGCCCCCGGTTAGGGGGTCTTGCCTAAGGACCCCTACTGGAGGTAGAGCTTTTCATGCAGGGGATTTGAACCCAAGTGTCCCACAGGAAAGGTGGCAATAAAACCACTACACTATCCAGTCCTTTTTCCCCCGAACAGTGCCTGTAAAACCGATGGTTTTAACTTAAATACCTATCAGTAACACACAAATACGTGGCATAAATGCTTTTTTTCCTGAACAGTGCCTGTAACACCGATGGTTTTAACTTAAATACCTATCAGTAATGCACAAATACGTGGTGTAAATGCCTTTATTTTTATGGCAGACACTTTTATCCAAAGCAGCTTACAGGTAGGCAGGTAGGGTAACCGGGGGCTCACAACAAAAGAGTTGTTTCTTTGTGTTTCTTTGTGTTTTGCCGTTTTCCGCCGTTTTCCGCTTTTTCCCGCCTTTTTTCCCGCCTTTTTTCCGCCATCGGAATCCAGATCGGCCCTAATTGGCTGTCGTTGCGTAGCGTCACTGCTCATTTGCATAAAGTTGAGCCTCTCTCAACTCACGAAGCTCACAACGCCGGCCGCTCATCGACGCCAGCTTACATTGAAAATGAATGGCAGCTGGCCGCTCACAACGCTTTTGGTGTGAGCCCCCGGTTAGGGGGTCTTGCCTAAGGACCCCTACTGGAGGTAGAGCTTTTCATGCAGGGGATTTGAACCCAAGTGTCCCACAGGAAAGGTGGCAATAAAACCACTACACTATCCAGTCCTTTTTCCCCCGAATAGTGCCTGTAAAACCGATGGTTTTAACTTAAATACCTATGAGTAACGCACAAATACGTGGCATAAATGCTTTTTTCTGAACGCTGCCTTGCAAAGGCTTCTGTCCCAACTGGGTCCCTCCGTTGGTCCCAGGATTGTCGTCTAGCAGCTCCTACACCACGCCTAAGACAATCCAAACTCTGTTCATGTGTCGTCCCACGATGGTGGAATGACCTACCGAGCGCTACCAGAACAGGGGCGTCCCTGTCTATCTTCAGGAAGCTCCTGAAAACCCAGCTCTTCAGAGAGCATCTCCTATCCCAGCACTTACCTTGTACTTCCCTCCCCCCTCTATCTCTGCACTTTATCTTTCTGCTCTTCCTTCTATGCCTGCACCCTATCTCTACTCTGTCCCCTCTGACAGAGTCGGACTCCTGGGTTCCTTCTATGTAGCTTATTGTTAGCTTTTTATAAAGCTGTTATATCTTCATTTGTAAGTCGCTTTGGATAAAAGCGTCTGCTAAAAACATAAACATAAACTGCTAACCTACAGCTAACTTCTAACTTACAGCTAACTGCTAACTTACAGCTAACTGCTCGCTTACAGCTAACTTCTAACTTCTAACTTACAGCTAACTGCTAACTTACAGCTAACTGCTAACTTACAACTAACTGCTAACTTACAGCTAACTGCTCGCTTACAGCTAACTTCTAACTTACAGCTAACTGCTAACTTACAGCTAACTGCTCGCTTACAGCTAACTTCTAACTTACAGCTAACTGCTAACTTACAGCTAACTGCTAACGTACAGCTAACTGCTGGACTCCTGGGTTCCTTCTATGTAGTTTATTGTTAGCTTTTTATAAAGCTGTTATATCTTCATTTGTAAGTCGCTTTGGATAAAAGCGTCTGCTAAAAACATAAACATAAACTGCTAACCTACAGCTAACTTCTAACTTACAGCTAACTGCTAACTTACAGCTAACTGCTCGCTTACAGCTAACTTCTAACTTACAGCTAACTGCTAACTTACAGCTAACTGCTAACTTACAACTAACTGCTAACTTACAGCTAACTGCTCGCTTACAGCTAACTGCTCGCTTACAGCTAACTTCTAACTTACAGCTAACTGCTAACTTACAGCTAACTGCTAACTTACAACTAACTGCTAACTTACAACTAACTGCTAACTTACAGCTAACTGCTCGCTTACAGCTAACTTCTAACTTACAGCTAACTGCTAACTTACAGCTAACTGCTCGCTTACAGCTAACTTCTAACTTACAGCTAACTGCTAACTTACAGCTAACTGCTAACGTACAGCTAACTGCTGGACTCCTGGGTTCCTTCTATGTAGCTTATTGTTAGCTTTTTGTATAGCTGTTATATCCTCATTTGGATAAAAGCGTCTGATAAACACAGAAACATAAACATGTTGTTTTTTGAAAATATTTCAGCGTTGAATCATTTTCAAGACTTGGGGAGATTCCCTGGTTTTCCCTCTGACCGTCACTCTGACACGATACGAGCAACGTTATTCATCTGTTGTCACAATTTCCTGAAAACAAAAAGGGTTTCAGGGCTGCTGGGTTTAGTCAACGTTTATGTTCTGTGAAATGTTCAATTAGGACGAATCCTCAGAAAAACATCTGTGTGATTTATGAGCACATTTGGACAAAGAGGCGACCCAGATCACTGAGAAAATGCTGCTTTCGCTGTCAGCAGAGAGAAGTTGAGTATTTATTGACCTGCAGACTTTCATTTTCCGTTTTGTTTGGGTTCCTGCAGGCAGCCCCGGTTTGAGGTTTCACCAGAAATAATTGAAAACAGTAAAAAGGAACTTTTTTGGGTCGTTGTACATGAGGATAAATCTGCCCGACGCCCTCCGGTCTGTTTGGCATGATGGTGTGAACTGTAAAACAGGACGGTAAACATGTCATACTCGGAAATACACAATCACTGAGCAGCGTCCAGTTTCAGCAATGTGAAAACAGCAAGAATTACAGAACACAGTGAGCTCAAAGTGGAGGAAACTCTAAATATAGAAATGCAGATTAGTGTTGTTTATGTCTGTTTACCCACTAAGAATTCAACAAATTGAAAAAATATGACTTGTTGCTTACTTTTGCGTCTAAAAACAAATTTATCTTTAATCCCCGTAGCTGAGTGCTCAGAACTGTGGAATTACATCAGTTTGGACCGGAGTCAGTGGGCTCCAACCAGAGAGGTTCAACCAGAGAGGTTCAACCAGCGAGGTTCAACCAGAGAGGATCAACCAGAGAGGTTCAACCAGCGAGGTTCAACCAGCGAGGTTCGACCAGAGAGGATCAACCAGAGAGGTTCAACCAGCGAGGTTCAACCAGCGAGGTTGAACCAGGGAGGTTCAACCAGAGAGGTTCAACCAGAGAGGTTCAACCAGAGAGGTTCAACCGGCGAGGTTCAACCGGCGAGGTTCAACCGGCGAGGTTCGACCAGAGAGGTTCAACCAGAGAGGTTCAAACAGCGAGGTTCAACCAGCGAGGTTCAACCAGAGAGGTTCAACCAGGGAGGTTCAACCAGAGAGGTTCAACCAGAGAGGTTCAACCAGCGAGGTTCAACCAGAGAGGTTCAACCAGCGAGGTTCAACCAGCGAGGTTCAACCAGCGAGGTTCGACCAACGAGGTTCGACCAGAGAGGTTCAACCAGAGAGGTTCAACCAGAGAGGTTCAACCAGCGAGGTTCAACCAGGGAGGTTCAACCAGAGAGGTTCAACCAGAGAGGTTCAACCAGAGAGGTTCAACCAGAGAGGATCAACCAGAGAGGTTCAACCAGCGAGGTTCAACCAGCGAGGTTGAACCAGGGAGGTTCAACCAGAGAGGTTCAACCAGAGAGGTTCAACCAGAGAGGTTCAACCGGCGAGGTTCAACCGGCGAGGTTCAACCGGCGAGGTTCGACCAGAGAGGTTCAACCAGAGAGGTTCAAACAGCGAGGTTCAACCAGCGAGGTTCAACCAGCGAGGTTCAACCAGAGAGGTTCAACCAGGGAGGTTCAACCAGAGAGGTTCAACCAGAGAGGTTCAACCAGCGAGGTTCAACCAGAGAGGTTCAACCAGAGAGGTTCAACCAGCGAGGTTCAACCAGCGAGGTTCGACCAGCGAGGTTCGACCAGCGAGGTTCGACCAACGAGGTTCGACCAGAGAGGTTCAACCAGAGAGGTTCAACCAGCGAGGTTCAACCAGGGAGGTTCAACCAGAGAGGTTCAACCAGAGAGGTTCAACCAGAGAGGTTCAACCAGAGAGGTTCAACCAGGGAGGTTCAACCAGAGAGGTTCAACCAGAGAGGTTCAACCAGGGAGGTTCAACCAGGGAGGTTCAACCAGAGAGGTTCAACCAGGGAGGTTCAACCAGAGAGGTTCAACCAGGGAGGTTCAACCAGGGAGGTTCAACCAGGGAGGTTCAACCAGCGAGGTTCAACCAGAGAGGTTCAACCAGGGAGGTTCAACCAGCGAGGTTCAACCAGCGAGGTTCAACCAGGGAGGTTCAACCAGGGAGGTTCAACCAGCGAGGTTCAACCAGCGAGGTTCAACCAGCGAGGTTCAACCAGCGAGGTTCAACCAGCGAGGTTCAACCAGCGAGGGTCGACCAACGAGGTTCAACCAGCGAGGGTCGACCAACGAGGTTCAACCAGCGAGGTTCAACCAGAGAGGTTCAACCAGCGAGGTTCAACCAGCGAGGTTCAACCAGAGAGGTTCAACCAGAGAGGTTCGACCAGGGAGGTTCGACCAGAGAGGTTCGACCAGGGAGGTTCAACCAGGGAGGTTCAACCAGAGAGGATCAACCAGCGAGGTTCAACCAGCGAGGTTCAACCAGGGAGGTTCGACCAGCGAGGTTCGACCAGCGAGGTTCAACCAGAGAGGTTCAACCAGGGAGGTTCGACCAGCGAGGTTCGACCAGGGAGGTTCAACCAGAGAGGTTCGACCAGAGAGGTTCGACCAGGGAGGTTCGACCAGAGAGGTTCAACCAGGGAGGTTCGACCAGAGAGGTTCGACCAGGGAGGTTCAACCAGGGAGGTTCAACCAGAGAGGATCAACCAGCGAGGTTCAACCAGAGAGGTTCAACCAGGGAGGTCAACCAGAGAGGTTCAACCAGGGAGGTTCAACCAGAGAGGTTCAACCAGGGAGGTTCAACCAGGGAGGTTCAACCAGAGAGGTCCAACTAGAGAGGTTCAACCAGAGAGGATCAACCAGCGAGGTTCAACCAGAGAGGTTCAACCAGAGAGGATCAACCAGCGAGGTTCAACCAGAGAGGTTCAACCAGGGAGGTTCAACCAGAGAGGTTCAACCAGGGAGGTTCAACCAGGGAGGTTAAACCAGCGAGGTTCAACCAGGGAGGTTCAACCAGAGAGGTTCAACCAGAGAGGTTCAACCAGGGAGGTTCAACCAGAGAGGTTCAACCAGCGAGGTTCAACCAGGGAGGTTCAACCAGAGAGGTTCAACCAACGAGGTTCAACCAGGGAGGTTCAACCAGCGAGGTTCAACCAGGGAGGTTCAACCAGCGAGGTTCAACCAGCGAGGTTCAACCAGGGAGGTTCAACCAGCGAGGTTCAACCAGGGAGGTTCAACCAGGGAGGTTCAACCAGAGAGGTTCAACCAGAGAGGTTCAACCAAAGACGTTCAACCAGGGAGGCTGCAGCAGAACGTTGGTGAAGGGTTAGTTAGTTAGTTAGTTAGTTAGTTAGTTAGTTGGTTAGTTAACAGTAATACAACGAGACATTGAGAGTTACTCTTAGCTTATCAGAGGAGGCGGAGTCAACTTAAGGAGTGAACTTAAGGGGAACTAAATAAATCCCAGGGTTGAGTTTCACACCTGCTGGTGACCTCAGACGCCCTGATATCTGCTCCCAGGAGCAGGAAGAAGGACTTTTACACAATAGGGATAATCTAAATCCCCTCTCTGAACCAGGACTGAAACCAGCCGCCCGATGAAGGCCGCTGCAGTCGGAACACGCCCCCAGTGACGGGCGACAAGGCCGACATTGTGCGAATGAGCTCATGCTACGACTCATTTACTCGACCACAAGCCGCCGCTCAGACCGTTTTCTTGGCCACGATCGATGAAAGCGCAGAGATGGGCTGTTGCTGCAGCCCAGGTGAGTGCTGAGCTCTGTGATTGGCTGTGGCAGCTGCACACCATTGTGCTTTGTTGGACTGAGCAGGTCTCTGGGGATCCCACCTGAGCGTGGAAACAGCTCCAGTCGAGGTAAACTCTGCTCTGCCCTGGTAAAAAAAACAGTTTTCTTTCAAGTGCACAGCCACCAGGAACTAATCAAAGCCAGATCCAGAGGTTTTAAATGATCCTGTCACGGCTCCAAAGAAAATGAGGTCTTAGGGCCACAACAGAAGTGCTTCAGTTCAACACCAAGAACTAACCCCAGATTAGAAACGTGTTCATCATTATCATCTGATTGGTTAAGATTAGATAAGCAGCTGGAAAACAGGCCTCAGCAGCCAAAGTAAAACCTGAAAATGTATTTAGGAGAAGGGATTTCTTCTTTGGTGCATTCTTTCCTTTGTTGTATTCCTCGACTCTCCTCTTGCCCGCCTCCTGTTGTACCAGATTTGACTTTTTAAGCACTCTTTAAAGTCTCTTTCAGGGCAGTGAACGCATCACGGAGGCATCAGAGCTGAGACTCCTCTCCCGACTGTTAAAATAAAGCAGTAAACAGTTGCTTTCTGATGCTTTTGGTCGTCTTTTTGTTGTCATTATGACATAGAAAATGTAAAACTGAGGTAAGGGTTCATTAAATCTACAAAAGAGCGTTACATTCTCACCTCTTTTGGCTGTGAACAAAGACACTGAATCACTGTAATGACCCTAATTTCTCTGTTAAAAAGGAAAGGATTTAACTGAATGAATTTAACTTTCAGGGCAGTGAACGCATCACGGTTTTTCCTGAGGTTTTTCCTCTCTCGACTGTTAAAATAAAGCAATAAACAGATGCTTTCTGATGCTTTTGGTCGTCTTTTTGCTGTCATTATGACATAGAAAATGTAAAACTGAGGTAAGGGTTCATTAAATCTGCTGATAATTCCCTACAAGAAAGCTACAAAAGAGCGTTACATTCTCACCTCTTTTGGCTGTGAACAAAGACACTGAATCACTGTAATGACCCTAATTTCTCTGTTAAAAAGAAAAGGATTTAACTGAAAGAATTTAACTTTCAGGGCAGTGAACGCATCACGGTTTTTCCTCTCTCGACTGTTAAAATAAAGCAATAAACAGATGCTTTCTGATGCTTTTGGTCGTCTTTTTGCTGTCATTATGACATAGAAAATGTAAAACTGAGGTAAGGGTTCATTAACTTCATTAACAAAGACACTGAATCACTGTAATCACCCTAATTCTCTGTTAAAAAGGAAAGGATTTAACTGAAAACTACTGACTGAGATGGTCCTCAGCGACGTAAACAACCTTTAAACAGCAAAATGTTTCCCTTTTTGAATAAAAATGAATGTGATATGAAGGCTGTTGACTCTTTTGAAGCTTTCTGACACATAAAACGTTGATCTGGACACTTTAAGTCAGACCTGTGGTGTGTTTGGTTCAGAGCATTGAGTCAGGGTTCGTTCACCCTTTGCATGTCGCCCACTTTCTGTTTGGAAACACTCAAAATAAAAGCTGGAATGACGGAGCAGCTCCATGAATAGACATCTCCCTCTAACTTTAGACATGTTTGACACACTGGAGGAGATCCACCGGCGGGAGGATGCGTCACTTTTGGACCCCTGAAGGCAGAAAGGCGGTGGCTGGGCTCGGATCAGCCTCCCTGCGGTGCTACTCTCAGCCTGCTGTGTTATGACAGCCTTATCCAGCCCTAACCCTCCTCTTACTCAGCTGACAGCTATCCCAGGAGGCTTTAATTGGCTGTAGTGTGGATCTCCAGCACCTTAAGAATGACGACACGTCAGAGGAGTCTGTCCCGGCTCTTTGTCAGACTTTCTGTTTGGAGTTGACCACACTTTAACTAATCCAACTGATCTTAACTAACTAATCCAACTGATCTTAACTAACCACCCCTTACCTAATCTAAACTAACCACATCTTAACTAATCCAACTAATCTTAACTAACCACATCTTAATTAATCTTCACTAACCATACCTTAACTAATTCAACTAATCTTAACTAACCGTACCTTAAATAATCTTAACTAACCACATTTTTACTAATACAACTAATCTTAACTAACCACCCCTTACCTAATCTAAACTAACCACATCTTAACTAATCCAACTAATCTTAACTAACCACACCTTAACTAACCACATCTTAATTAATCTTCACTAACCATACCTTAACTAATTCAACTAATCTTAACTAACCGTACCTTAAATAATCTTAACTAACCACATTTTTACTAATACAACTAATCTTAACTAACCACCCCTTACCTAATCTAAACTAACCACATCTTAACTAATCCAACTAATCTTAACTAACCACACCTTAACTAACCACATCTTAATTAATCTTCACTAACCATACCTTAACTAATTCAACTAATCTTAACTAACCGTACCTTAAATAATCTTAACTAACCACATTTTTACTAATACAACTAATCTTAACTAACCGTGCCTTAACTAATATAACTAATCTTAATGAACTCCTGGTTGTAAATCTGGCTTTTGCTCTGTTTTATTTAACCCAGGTGAAGGCTTCTGTGTAACATTAGCCTCATTTAGGAGCTAATACAGCAATATATTGGTAGACTCTCCTTTATATAAGCCCCTAAAGTTCTATATATTGGGTAGAAATTGGTGCATCGTTGTATTGACTTTGTGTGCTTTGGGTTTTTAGTCTTTTTCTCTGGTTTAGTTACTTCTTGGTGCCCTGGTTTACCTGGTTTACCTGGTTTACCTGTGTTCTCGGTTGGTTTCCTGCTAGTTTCGGTCCTCATTACCCCAGCTGTCCTCGGTTGCCCTGTTTTCTTCCCGCACTCTTTAGCGGACGCCTTATTTTGGTTCAGTTTTTGTCAGATTTCACCGTTCTTCTCTGTATTTCACGTCCTCTGGCTGTTCTATGAATGAGTCTTTGTTTTCCAACTTTAGTTTATGGATTCCCGGCTCTTTGTCAGACTTTCTGTTTGGAGTTTAATGAACTCCTGGTTGTAAATCTTGCTTTTGCTCTGTTTTATTCAACCCAGGTGAAGGCTTCTGTGTAACATTAGCCTCATTTAGGAGCTAATACAGCAATATATTGGTAGACTCTCCTTTATATAAGCCCCTAAAGTTCTATATATTGGGTAGAAATTGGTGCATCGTTGTATTGACTTTGTGTGCTTTTGGTTTTTAGTCTTTTTCTCTGGTTTAGTTACTTCTTGGTGCCCTGGTTTACCTGTGTTCTCGGTTGGTTTCCTGCTAGTTTCGGTCCTCATTACCCCAGCTGTCCTCGGTTGCCCTGTTTTCTTCCCGCACTCTTTAGCGGACGCCTTACTTTGTGTCAGTTTTTGTCAGATCTCACCGTTCTTCTCTGTATTTCACGTCCTCTGGCTGTTCTATGAATGAGTCTTTGTTTTCCAACTTTAGTTTATGGATTCCCGGCTCTGCTGCACTTCTAGTTTCTTTCAAATAAAAACACAGTCGATCATTCGTTAGCCTCTGAACTGCTGCTTCCTGGCTTTGGGTCGCTCATAACTTCTCACCACCCACATCGTAACAACTGAGCCAAAGCTGAGGACCTTATTTTTGTTTTAATACTTAAGGAAACACCATAACAAAGGCAGAAAAGTGTGAATGTAAAGTGTTGCAGATGTGGAAATTACATGAAGAATCTTTTATTCATCTCCACAAACGTCTGTAAATCCATGCACCAGACAGTAATTCAATATATCAGAGGATTTTAACCATGGATGAGAGGTTCAGCTGCAGAAACAAAAGCTGTTATCACACTTTAAATCATGCTTGCTGTTCACATAAGTCCACTTTAAGTCCATCCTTATGGGAATCCTGTGATCTCCAACAGGTGTGTGAAATTATCATCATCGTTTACAGATGTGCAAAAAACCCTTATCTGAAGCAGCTCACAACTGGGGTGTTGGGTGCCGTATTTTTCCCACTTAAGCTGTGGAAGAAGGGGACAGAAGAAGTCATATTTGGGTTTAAAGTTGAACACTCTGCTCCTCTGTAATATTTATTATATTTAGCAGACCTCCCCTCCTGTTAAATTAGTGTATTTCTGTTTCTTTTTCCAGGATATTTCATTTGAAAACTGCTAAAATGAGCTTTTCATATAACTGCAGTGAAGTGTCATCAATCCCAAATTAAATGTATTTCATTCCTTTGAATACCAGCAGGCGCTAGAGTTCGTACGGACGATGGAATTATGGACCGAACAATCGCATAGAAACAACCTGTGAGACCAACCGGGAGGGATTAAACTTAGATTTATGGGTTTTAAACATTTATCAGACTCAATGTTCTGTATGTCATGATTATTTTCTTTTTTTAAAGAGCATAGTAAAAAAACACAGAATTAATGTGCAAAGTCCTGAAAGAAAGGAACCGTTGGTCTATGGGCGACAACACAAAGATGTTAGCTGTTTTTTTAAATAATTGAGGGCTGCGTGTCACAGCCGCACCTTAACTAATCTTAACTAACCACCCCTTAACCAATCTAACTAGTCTGATTAATCGTACATTAACTAATCCAACTACTCTTAACTAACCACCAATTAACTAACCGTGTCTTAACTAATATAACTAAGCTTAACTATTCGTACCTTAACTAATCCAACTAATCTAAACTAACCACATCTTAACTAATCCAACTAATCTTAACTAACCACGCCTTAACTAATCTTAACTAATCTTCACTAACCGTACCTTAACTAATCCAACTAATCTTAACTAACCGTACCTTAAATAATCTTAAATAACCACACCTTAACTAATACAACTAATCTTAAATAACCGTGTCTTAACTAATCTAACTAATCTTAACTAAACGTAGCTTAACTAACCGTGCTTTAACCAATCTAACTAATCTTATCTAACCACACCTTAACTAACTGTGCCTTAACTAATCTAACTCATCTTAACTAACCGTGCCTTAACCAATCTAACTAATCCTAACTAACCACACCTTAACTAACCATGCCTTAACTCATCTAACTAATCTTAACTAAACGTAGCTTAACTAACCGTGCTTTAACCAATCTAACTAATCTTATCTAACCACACCTTAACTAACTGTGCCTTAACTAATCTAACTCATCTTAACTAACCGTGCCTTAACCAATCTAACTAATCCTAACGAACCACACCTTAACTAACCATGCCTTAACTCATCTAACTAATCTTAACTAAACGTACCTTAACTAACCGTGCCTTAACTAATCTAACTCATCTTAACTAACCGTGCCTTAACTAATCTAATTAATCTTAACAACCGCACCTTAACTAATCTTTGTTTACGTTTCATCAGTGAGTGGGAAGCTCCACATGGAGGATTCTCATTGTACGTTGAAGTCACATGATTTACGATCTAATTTTCAGTCCAAAACTATAATGTTTCTTGTAATCTGCAGCTTTCGTTGATTTCAAAAGAAGAGAACACAGTTTACACCCGTCTGAACCTCAGTTTGGTTTCACTGGCGACATTTTTAAAAAGACTGATTTATCAGTTTTGTTTCCAGTTATGAAAATAATGAGCTGAAGCTTTACTCTTGTACATGTAAATTAATTGGTTTACTGTATTGATACAATGTATAAGTGATTCTGACAACTCGTCTCAAAGTATAAAACGTGGTTGGAAACACCCATCGTTAGCACTGACTCTCGTATTTTTTCCATCCAACTCAGCCATTTTTTCATATCCTACCAGACAATATTTCCATCATTCATCATGTTTGTTTGCTTCATCGCCACATTCCAGTATCTTTTACCTTCTTTATTAGTCAGACCATTTGAAATGAAATAAAATAACTCTGCAGGTCTTAAGTGATTCCATTGATGAAGCTTTGAGCTCCCTCGGCGACGATGCTGCCTACAGATCACATGGAAACTCGTACTGTAGTCTGTTGCTCTGCTATTAGCAGCAGGACTTTATGGAGCTATTTATAGTAGCGTGAGCTTGTCTGATTTGCTTTGTGTGGCGGAAAGTCAACTTGGAAACTGAAGCAAACTGAAGCCATTTCAAGTGAAGCCAAGCAGACGGCTCCACTGCAGCAGAATTATGCACTTTACTGGCTGCCGTCTTCCACCAGCACATTACAGCCTGGCTTTGACGTAGCTTCCGACAGCCTCATGAACATATATCTGTGTTCTGGCCTTCAAAATCATCCCTTTTTTGTTTTTTTTAAGTGGAAAAATCGCATTGTGCTGGCAGCGTCCTCTGCAACCGTTCGCCTGCCGTGTTGCAGTGGAAGAAAAGCGGCTGGAATTACAGATTCGTAGGCTTCGACTGTAATCTCTGAGGACACCTTTGCAAATGGAAACTACTGTAAACCAGCCACAAGGAAAACTGCTCATCACACAGTAAATACTGCAGAGAGGGGGACTTTGGGCTCTTATAGAAAGAATTACAGAGGAGCCGACAAAGAGCACAAGGCCTTTTTTATTTTTACCACAAAAAGGTGGCAGATCTGCCAACTCTGAGAGCATCAGCGAGGCGTTCAAAGCCTAATTTAAAACTGTAAATTACAAAACACAAAACTATTCATCACAAACAAAATAAAGAGGAGAGTTTGAGTTACCAATTCAACAAATATTAAAACATCTGGATCTGGCTGAATTGCTTCTGGCTATTTCAGTCTCTGCTAAAGAACTTCTGCTGTGTTTCACCGTAGTTATTCATACAAAAGTCTTTTAAATTGAACTTTTTAAAATGGAGGAAATAAAAACACTGATCATAAATACATCTTACAGTTCCCTCTTTATCACTTATTTATAATTTCACCAATGGATCAAAATGGATGAACCAGAAATGAAAGAGAATCCCTTAAAGTTGTTCTCAACTCAAATCAATGGTACATTTTCTTCTTTTTTCCCAGTAAAGGTAAAGATAACGTACTGCTTTCTCCTTACAGGTAATATATAATATAATAGAATTATATTTAGAAAGACTTTTCCTGCTGTCTTTCAAACATTTGGTTCTGCAACACGCCGCCTGTAAAAGCGAAACATCAGAGTCCCTTAAATGTCTGGTAGTCAAATAAGTTCTGAACAGTTAAATTTCCTTCGACACGCTGCTAAAGTGAGCTTCTGTCCTCACCTGTCTGACATCTTTTCCACACCGTGCACGGACACGCTCGCATTCCCGAAGTCTAACATTAACGCTTCTCTGATGAAAAAAGAGCTAAAAGCATCGTGAAGTGGTTCTACACAAATAAACTTGATTAAATTAGTCATTTAATCCTGCCTCTGATTAGCATATTGAGAGCAGCAGAGAGACCCCACATGCAGCAGCTGTAAACTTCCTGTAACTGTATCATAAAAGAAGCTTCCTGTGACATAAACGTCGGTGGGTGATGAAGGGTCGTCATGTTATTCTTTAACTTTGCTGTGATTCTGCAGGATGAACCGTGTTTCGGTTTTAAACACTGCCTGAGTTTATTGTGCATAAAGAGTAACCGAATCACACGATGCCTTTAAAGTGAAACCACATTGGGGAAACATATGAGAACTGACAGAGGGGATCAAGACTGTGAAATATACCCACTGACTCAGGGGGGAAATGGATTCTGGGAACAGAAACAGAAGAACTTTGCAGCTCTTTCATGCCACACACTCACTCGTAACCACTTCTGTGGATAAACATGTTTTTCTGTCAAAGAGATGAAAATGACAGATTCTTACTCAAAAGAAAGTATTCAAAGTTGGAGAAGAGCTTCAGGAAAATCCAGGACCCTCCACTGACTGTGTCCTAAAGACAAATGAATGAGTTTGTACGATGCAACAGTTTGTTCTTCCTGTTATCAGCCGAATATCAGCCTCATTACCTGAGTATTGTGTTAGCTTGTTAGCTTGTTAGCTCGTTAGCTCGTTAGCTTGTTAGCCACAAACTGTCTAAGACATTCTGGCTCCTTTAAGTTGGTGCATTAATCTCACATTTAGTTTTAGACATGTTCAGTACTTTCAGGTTAGGGAATCAAAGTTATTGGTTAAGGCCAGAGAAACATAAATTTAGGTGATGGTTACCATGCCGATGTGTTGCATGACTGTTAACATTTTAGAAATACCTCCAATAAATTAACATACACTTCCATGTATTTCTATAGACCCGATCATTTACTGAAAGCTAATTAAAACCCAATTAATTCAAATGATTTTAAATCCAAAAAATGAGTCAAACTCATACATTTCATAAAAAAAGTTGCTCCAGGTGGCAGTGAACTGAAAAACTTCCCTTTTAGCAGGAAGAAACCTTCAGCAGGACCAGGAGAAAACTGACTCAGCATTGTTTTAGAAACGCTTCAGAAGTCTAAATCGTCATCGTGCATCTTCTAAAACACAATGACACAGACCCAACAGTCCTGAATTAATGATGAATATATCATGAAGATGAGCATCTACAACCAGTGTGAAAAGATAAAGTTAGAATGAAAATAACTCGTTGGCTGATTTAACCCAAAGTTTAACCAAGTTAAATGTTGATGAGTCTGCCTGAAGCGTAAAGGAATCATCTGAGGAGGCGAGTTCCTCCAAACACATCGAAAAAGCTGCCGTTTAACTACATTCATGGAGTGAATATCGTGTTTCACTAAAAGAAACAGCTATAGAAAACAAAGTTTGTCTTTTATCCAATTGAATTCTGAAGGGATTCAATCTTTTATGATGCAGGAAGTGTTTAAGTTTTCTCTCCACAATCCACCTCCAAAGTTTCAACCTAACTGAGGAAAATTCTGCAGGGAAAAGCTCGGCAGCGGTGCTCCACATAGGAATGAAATGATTTCCAGCACAGAAACACGTGGAAGCGCGGTGAAAGTGTCGGTGTGCGTCATTCCAGACTTCTGCAGACTTTTATTCATACTGAGAACCATGAACATTTCAATTCAAACAAAGGCCCGAAACTCCATGAATCTGGGCCTCGTTATGAGGAAGAAAGGTACCTGACATTCATATTTATTCCATCCTAACCTTATCACTTGTTTTAGCCATGAACAGATAACTGCAGTCGTATTTTAATGCATGTGATCTTATTATTATCAATAAGTTTAAACTCTTGATGCATATTTTTAATTCTACAACTTCATTCTGTGACATTTTTAATTGAATTCATGGGAAGAACACAGACTTTTAACTGAAAAGGTGTAAGAAAACAGAATATTAAGAATAAACATTGAAGTACGGTGATCATATCATTTGTTTACCACTAGATCTTTGAACATTTTGGTACATTTTACGTAGTGAACAACACAAGTTTACCCTTCAGACAGATATAGAACCTTCTTTTGTTTCCTCTCATTTTTCTGTGCTCAACTAAATCTTTCTAAATGAATTTATAACTCTAATAGCTTTATTCTCCACCATATAAACTGGATCAGTGTTGCTTTTCTAAGTTTCCCAAACTGTTACAGGTCATGTTAGGGAGCATTAGCATTAGCGATTAGCGATTAGCGATTAGCTGCATTTCAACTTGTCTAATTGAAAAGGATTAACACTGATTCCTCAGTGTTGTAGGCCTTAAACATACATATATTTGTATAAATTAATTAATTAAGTGGTCTGTCTCGTAAAGGCAGGTAAGGTCACATGTTTTGTGGCTTCCTTTTTAGAGTCAAGACTTTTATTTAAGCTAGTTTGTTTCCGTAGTCTTTTATTCATACTGAGAACCATGAACATTTCAATTCAAACAAAGGAAGAAAGGTACCTCACATTCATATTTATTCCATCCTAACTTTATCACTTGTTTTAGCCATGAACAGATAACTGCAGTCGTATTTTAATGCATGTGATCTTATTATTATCAATAAGTTTAAATTCTTGATGCATATTTTTAATTCTACAACTTCATTCTGTGACATTTTTAATTGAATTCATGGGAAGAACACAGACTTTTAACTGAAAAGGTGTAAGAAAACAGAATATTAAGAATAAACATTGAAGTACGGTGATCATATCATTTGTTTACCACTCGATCTTTGAACATTTTGGTACATTTTACGTAGTGAACAACACAAGTTTACCCTTCAGACAGATATAGAACCTTCTTTTGTTTCCTCTAATTTTTCTGTGCGCAACTAAATCTTTCTAAATTAATTTATAACTCTAATAGCTTTATTCTCCACCATATAAACTGGATCAGTGTTGCTTTCCCAAACTGTTACAGGTCATGTTAGGGAGCATTAGCATTAGCATTAGCATTAGCGATTAGCGATTAGCGATTAGCTGCATTTCAACCTGTCTAATTGAAAAGGATTAACACTGATTCCTCAGTGTTGTAGGCCTTAAACATACATATATATGTATAAATTAATGAATTAAGTGGTCTGTCTCGTAAAGGCAGGTAAGGTCACATGTTTTGTGGCTTCCTTTTTAGAGTCAAGACTTTTATTTAAGCTAGTTTGTTTCCGTAGTCTGGTTTCTAATTTCTTTCACGAGTTCTCTCAACCCGGGTTGTCAGCCTCCACTTTGATCTGTCCCACCTTGGTCCACATGGTGACGTCGAAGCTAAAATGTTAATGAAACCGAGTGGTTTCTCATCTATCTTCAAACACCTCATTTAAAGACATGAAACAATCCTGCGTCTGGATCTAACTTAGTTTGTCATGGAGCCTCAAAGGCGGCTTCATTAGAAGAAGATGGTGGTATCTGCTCTAATATTGTGTCTGTTGGTGACACTCAGCCTCCCATCTGCACAATAAAGAGGATGTGTGCATGTGGAAACATTTTACTACAGCATTTTTATGTGTTCAGAGAGAACAGAGCCTGTAAATGAAGCCATGCTGAACTCGTACAGTCCATGTTTCTTCTTCACTTATCTTGTTGCTGTTCTTTCACTCTGCAGCTTCCATCTTTCGTCTCATCTGTGACATTAACAGCATCAGACATGAGCAGCACGTTTAATTAGCAGTAATAATTCAATCGGCTTTTCTGGGAAAAGCAGAATATTTCTTGGTACAGCAGAGAAGCACGTGGTACAGTTTCTGTCCTCATTATTGTACATTAGGGCAGCAACTGTGTGTTTTCAGTTCAAAGTCCTGATTTTATGAAGAATAATTGAGGAATTGTGTGACCAAAGTTTGATTACGGACCAATAACGTCACAAACCAGCTTTACGTGTCTTCTTCTGCGTGCTTTAACATAATATTCAGCTACAGGTGAGACGTTAAAACAGCATGAGACATCAGGCCTCACATTTGAGAGATTTCAAGTCGTAACGTCTTCTTTTCACATCATTTGCATTAAAAATCATTCTTCATTTTCAGGCTTTCTGGAGATTTTCCTTCATTACATTAAGAAATACCATCAAATTGTGTTTTTTATGGTCAGTAATGTCTCTCACAGCAGAAGTTCACCAGTCTCTGGACCTGGAGGTGCCACAGATCCCTTTAGCCTCCGGTTTCCCGCCTTCCTTTCGGCTTCCATCTTTTCTTTTCCAACCAGCTTGGCATCTGATGACTAACTGGACCCTTTTAGCTGACTCTTCAGGAGCTTCACGTTAGTTCTGACCACTGATTCTGGGAGTTACAACATCATCTGATCTGCTGTTGCTAACCCTGAACGCAGCATTCACATTCTCCATCTTCTGGAGCAGAGAAGAATCTTCTATCTCTCCTGAAAGGTTATAGTAAAGATCTGTGTGAAATAAATGTGTGTGATGAAGATAAACCATCTGTCATTGTTTCCCTGAAGAGGAAACCAGAGACAGAAACCACCTGTTTGAGCTCCTGACCATCGACCAAACAGCTACTTTAGCATTTTCAGAACTCATTTCACATTATTCTACATTGTTTTTTTTTACTCCTTTTTGCTTAATCGAGGTCGAGCTGAATAAAGAAACATTTTCCCTGGGAACATGGGAAACATCCTGTGTTACAACATTAAAAAAACATTCAGTGGTAGCTTATATCAGTAGGTTGCTAACGAGCTAACATAAGCGGCTAACAAGCGGCTAACATAAGCAGCTAACAAGCGGCTAACAAACGGCTAACAAGCGGCTAACAAGCGGCTAACAAGCTAATGGTGAAACGTGTTACTCCCGTAATGTGCTGCTGTGGAAGGAAGGATGATTTGGCTTTGGGGAAGATTTATGGGGAAGATTAAGATTAAGATTAAGGTGAAAGTCGGTGTTTTTGTCAGAAAGTCATGTCCTTTACCTCTTTACACTGACTTAAGTGGATTATTTTCAGCTGAACGTCACACTTTCAGCTCACATTCACAAAAGTGTGGGCCTGGAGCCAGCAGCCGTGCTGTAGAGTCATTATTTAAGCTGCTGTGCATGTCTTTATGCTGCTGCTCTGACACAGCAACAGAAACACTGACCCAAACTGACCCGAGGAAGCCAAAATGTTTTGTATATCAGTTAATCTGGAGCAGATTTACAGTAATTAGATCATTTGTTCCTGAGCACAGTTCAGAGCTTCCACAAACGTACATTTCCAGTCATTTGTTGTTGTATTGAAGATTTTTCTCCAAGAGTTAAACGTAACAGCTGATCCTGCAGCATCCTGATTTACACGACAGTGAAGTTTTCATGGGTTTTTGGATGGTTCTGTGCTCCTCTCACTTTCCTCAGAGAAGGAAAATAAAATAAATGGTGCATCTGATTTTTACAAGGCCTCAAAAACAAGACTTTCACCAACTGGTAAAGAGCTGCAGAAATGTCCCAATTGATTCCAGGTGTGTCTGAGGTGCGGATCTGTGTGTGTACGGTGGCTCAGAGGGGTCAAATGTCCATCTCACCTGTTCCAAAAACTCTAAAGAAAGTTTGAAAGAAATCTTCAGTCAGAGCATGAATGATGTGATGCGATAATATCAAATTAAAGTGTTAAATCGGACATTAAATGGTATTAAATGGGCCGACCTGAGAGGATGAACATCTAAACTTTACAGGGATGTCAAACTCCGGTCCTCGAGGGCCGTTATCCTGCAGGTTTTAGGTGTTTCCCTGCTCCAACACACCTGATTCAGATCAATGCCTCATTAGCTGGTTTGTGCAGAATGTAACAATCTTTAGAAGAGATTCAATTAATCTGATTCAGGTGCTTTGAAGCAGGGAAACAGCTAAAACCTGCAGGACAGCGGCCCTCCAGGACCGGAGTTTGACATCTGATCTAAACTGTTTCAGTTTGGGACTTTATAGATCAGACAGGACAGATCAAAGTCGTATTAAGTGTCCTGATCGAGCTGCAACACGACTTAAACACACTCTCACCTTGTTGAAATGACAGCTTTCAGTTCAGTTTAGTTTAATTTATTACATCAAATTACAACAGATGTTCAGACTATTCTGAGGATGCATGTCAGAGAGTTAGTTTTTAAACTAAAGAAACTCTAAAATCTAATACAGGGCAAAAATGTCAACTTTCTAATGTTCATTTTGAAAAATGTGACAAGGAAAAACAGCGAATAATCTAATTTAAAATGATGAGATCTGCAAATATTTACTGATTTTCAGTTTGTTGCTCCCTCTGCTTAGAAGAGATTATTAAAAAAATCCATTTGAAATGGATTTAAACTCATTTTAAGCACATTTTAAATAAATATGTCCAGATGTAAATGCTGCGATTGACCGATTTAAGGTTTTGTATCTTAAACTTTTGCTGTTTTTATTCACTTTTTATGATATTTACATTTCTATGTATTTCTTTATGATTTAAGCTCATTTTAAGCACATTTTAAATAAATATATAAATAAATATGTAAATTTAAGGTTTTGTATCTTAAACTTTTGCTGTTTTTATTCACTTTTTATGATATTTACATTTCTATGTATTTCTTTATGATTTAAGCTCATTTTAAGCACATTTTAAATAAATATGTAAATAAATATGTAAATTTAAGGTTTTGGTATCTTAAACTTTTGCTGTTTTTATTCACTTTTTATGATATTTACATTTCTATGTATTTCTTTATGATTTAAGCTCATTTTAAGCACATTTTAAATAAATATGTAAATTTATGGTTTTGTATCTTAAACTTTTGCTGTTTTTATTCACTTTTTTCTTTATGTACATATTACCTGAGCTGCTCCCAGATGTTGAGTTTTTATTTCCTGCTTAAAGATGAATTAAATCATTTTTGAGGGTTACATTTTTTGTCTCCACACAGTTGAGCAGCTTCGTTTGGCTAATGATTCCAGCTGAAAACTGGCCCTTTAAATTTGCTTCTGGGAGAATTAGGTGTCCCTGCACAGTAAATAGCGCCTGGCTTCAGACAGCCAGCGCTGCCAGACTGTAAATGGCAGGCCAGCAGCGTTTGGCTTCGACTCACCAAGCAGTGTTTGAACCAGTGTTCACAACCTCAAACCATGACCCTCTGCTAAACATAGAGAACCTCAGACCAGATGGCACGAGTGGAACTGGAGCTCTTTGCTTTCGTGTTGGAGATTAGGAGGCATGCTACGCAAGCAAGGGAAGGCGTGACGAAGAGAACCACTACTACCATGTTTTGGAGAGCTTTTTCCATTTTTTTCCTCCTCAGTTGAACACGAGTCTGACAGCAGGGGGTCATTACTGAACAGAGTGGCATTAAACGGAGACAAAAACACGCTGCCCTGTCTGCACTCTGTTTTCAGAACATTAAATTATTGCATTAATCTGCCGAAGTGAAGGTGAAGCAGCAGCAGCAGCAATAACATTTATGAGGTTGGTGTCAACATGTTGGCTTTATTGCCACACCTCAGTGACGCGCAGGGCAGTTAAAAACTGTAACAAAGCGAGAGTAAAGTCACCACAAAACCACTTCTGGTGAAAAGGGGTTAAATTTACTGGCCAAGAACCAAACACTACAAGGAGCCTCACATGTAATTAGCTCAGAATCCAAGTTATGAACTGAGGTTGTGGTGTCTTTGTGTTTCCTCCCGTCACACTGAAACAAGGGAAGGAGATGTGGGAGGTAGGGACGAGCAGATAGTGACTAAGTTCATCCACCTAATTACACATGCAGCTTTATGCATTCTGCTGCTAGCAGTGATGATGCTGATGACCAGTTTGTGATGTCAGCAGGAGGGTTTAAACGTATTTATAAGGCTTTTCAGACCTTCACAAGCAGAAACGCTCCAGCAGCCTCCGACAAACCTTCTCCTCAGAAGAGCGCCACCACTGACGAGAGGACTGGACGGGTTCTAGTTTAAGGGACAAGTCTCCACTGGATTCATAATATTCTGAAGAAACTGGGACACGAGTGAGTAAAAAAAAAATCAAGTTATGCATGTGCATAGAAGAAGAACTAAAGGGGGTGATAACCAGTGAAAGAAAGACACAGGTCCAAAGGTTTGGCTGAAGAAAATTTACCAAATTAATGTTCTACTTATTGATCCAGTAAGGATCTGAGCTCAGTGAAAATCTTTATGCTAAACAGATGGACCTGGTCTGAGTAAGATCCAGTTTGGAGAAAGTCAAGGTGCATTTAAAGATTAAAAAAGGGTAAAAAATTATGGTTTTTACTCCATTTATTTGCTTTTATTTATTTGCAGTGTGGAGTTAGAGCCTTTAGCTGCCGATCAATAAAAAACATGATTTTAGAGAAAATGGTGAATATGTATTTTAATGCTTCAGGGAGAAAAGTGGCTGAAAGCATCCAGTCACAGAATAGTTTTACTGAAATTCAGCTGAAACTACATCAGAGAAAGATAACCAAACTTTAGTGCAGTATTAGTGCAAAATAAAGACCCAAACTGAGCATTCAGCAGATGTTATTTTGCTGTTTTCCAGGCTGAAACACCTATAGATCAACAGCATTATCTCGTAAAGTCATAAATGTAATTCCCATGTGTTAGATGTGTTGTCTCCAGTGCTGATATGGTCTTTGTGCCATTTGTTTTAGATAAAGAAAGTTATTTTGTCCTGTTGTTATTGGGTTATTTTTTGCACAAACCCCATAATATGGTGTGAAATATAAGTTTTCATCATTTCAATGTGGCATATCAAACAAAATTGTGTAGTTAGGTGCCTGAAAGAGGCGTTTTATGGAGTATCCCATCAGCTGCTAGTAGCTTAACATCACACATGATAAACATAATCTCTCTTTATTTAAGAGAGAGTATTTCCAACACTTATGATATGAGTTTGTTAGATTTTTTGTGTTTTCTTTTTTGTTTTCTATTCTCCAGAAAACGCTCGCCTCACCATTAGCTTGTTAGCCGCTTGTTAGCCGCTCGTTAGCCGCTTGTTAGCCGCTCGTTAGCCGCTCTTTAGCCGCTTGTTAGCCGCTTGTTAGCTGCTTGTTAGCTGCTTATGTTAGCTCGTTAGCAACCTACTGATATAAGCTACCACTGAATGTTTTTTTTAACGTTGTCAGAGGCATTTCAAACGCCATAAAAAAGTATAGTAAACATACTTTTTATGTTTTATAAGATCGTTAGCTGCTGTGTTATCTTTAAAGTTAAACTAAAGCAGGAAAAACCGTTTCATTTGTTTTTTCATTGTTGATTCAAGTTGATTTTATGGCTTTTTGTGTAGACTGTCTCCTCCCCAGAAGAAATTAGCTTGTTTGCAACGGTTAGCCAGGATAAATGTCTCATTAAAGTTTTGCGTGTTTGACATTAATCTTCCAAAAACTTAGGGTGACACATGTACAATTTGTACAAATATGAACAAAAATGCATAATGATGCAGTCTAATAATCTAAATACAAGCTGGTGGTGTTGCTCACATATCAGACTCAGGGAATGCTGCTTTGTGCCGTTAATAGCTTAAAAACGACTTTACAGAGTCAGTTGCACACCTCTTGTTTCTGACTTTAAATGCCAATCTAATCACAACCCTAAACCCATAAAAAACTGTTTAGCAAGTCAAAACCACTTTGTGTCCTCACCAAACTTTAATCCAGTTTGCTGGCAGCGCAGCGCTAACCATAATCAGATCTAATTGAGCGAAAGGACATGATTGCCTCGCTGGGATCCAAGAGTGACACACCATCAGATTATCAACACCCATCTGGTGACATCTGCAAAAGTCACACAGAGAGCCAGAGACAGGCAGACTGCAGGCGCCTTTCCCTGCTTTCTCAGTGCTGTTCGCTGCTGGAGCTCCAACAGTCCGTCTGCCAGAGGCTTTTGCTGAGCAGAGCTCCTGCATTTTAGTTTGCTTTGCTGATAGATGATGTCGTCTGTATGATTCACTTGGATCTTGATCCAAGCTCACATGATGCAGTGATGAAAACTTGCTTCAGTTAACAAAGAAGGAAGTGAAGAACGCCACCTTCCCCCTTTTCTTTCTCACATTAAATCACTGTGATACAGCAGGATTATATCCCCATTCAACGGTGACTCGGTTCAGTAACTGAGCTGTAAATCAGTGCTGAATTATTACCATGATAATATGAAAGGTTCAACATCAGGTTTTACTTTGATTTTTAGAGGCACATGTGCCTTTTTTATTGAATATTATTCCATCTAATACATTTTAAAACATCAATCTCCTTGGTTTTCAGTCTGTAACTCACAGTTTTAGGCTGAGTCCAATAAACAACCATCAGTGTAAGAAATCTCTCTGAAAACAAACCAAACCGAGTTGATTGATTGTACGCAGCGAAGCTTTATCGGTGAGGTTATGTGGCCACAGTGTAAAGCCTCCCTACGCTGCTGTAGCTGCACAGAACAGCCCACAGTTAGAGTTTGTGGCCTCACTGCAGTGGGAGTGACCTGTAGGATGTGAATGGGCGTAAAAAACATGGGGCAGAAGGGCGAGGATGAGAGTTTCCGTCCATGTTGCTCCAACAAAACACAAACTGTGCATTCCTGAATTCCTCCGGTCAAATATGTCGCCGCCGAGCAAAGCCGGGGCCACAAAGGAGGTGAGCCAGAGGTTAATACGGGGAAGGCCACCCCTGAGAGGGAGACATTCTTTGGTCTCTTCATCATCTCTCAATCATCATCATCCATCACCCTGCTCAGCCTCTTTCCTTCCACTTTCCCATCGTTTCCATGTTCCTCAGTCACGCTGCTGCCGTACAACCTGCCATCTGTTTGACAGCGTTCAGGTCGCTTTTACGCATTTGCTTCACATTCAGAGGAGATTTTACGCCTCAGAAGCACCTTAAACGTGTCCCAGATGAAAGAGGAGCACTGAAGGTTTTCCTTTAGAGTTCAGATGACATTTACAGTCTCCATAGTTGCCAGAACTGGCTGCATCTCCTGCTTTGGTTGCTCTTTGGGCGTCGTTTGGTCGCCCAGAGCCACCATGCATGCAAGCAGATTCCCTTTGTTTCACCAAGTAGAAAGTTAGAAAAGACAATAAACCAAAGAAAGGCCAAGGATGTGACTGAGATAAACAGGATGGTCCACCTAAAACCTTAAAGTGAGCATTAAAATCAATCTGAAAATGGCCACTAAAGGGAAGAGGAGTCCCAGCTCCAGAGGGTTTTCATCAGAAACAGCCTTTTAAAGTTCCCTAACGGTCTTATCAGAGAGGTGGAGGCCTCAGCAGGGGGTCGGGAGCACTGATGGGGGGCGGGTGCCAACAGTACATGCCTTTGTTGCCTTCAGGACGCAGAGAGGCAGCAGAGGCGGGGGTGCAGTCGCGCAGATTAAAAGCGGACATTTGTTTTGTGCATGTGGTGCTCTGCCAAAACGCAGCAATTTTCTATGAATGTAAAACAGCTTTCCTGGCTCCGACCCCACATGCTGCCCGCTGCCAGGAAAGACTTTTTTCTCCTACCTGTTTACATGCAGGTAAAGTGTCTTTTTGCACGTGGGAGCCCTCTTTTCCAGGCCAGAGAGCTGCCTCGGGGATGAGGACAGGTCGTGTTTCCTGTCACCGATCCCCTTTGTTCTCCAGGCTTTACAGAAAAAAGATCTGCCTGGACGTTGTGTTCCTGAACCGATTCCAACCAGAAGAGCTCATAAACTGGAAGGAACTCGACTAATTTGCAGACAAACTGGGGGGAAAACTACTCCCATGGTTCTCTCTGGCACTAATCATTTACCATGAAAACGCAGGCTTTTTTTACACCCTAAACGATGACCTGGAAGGAACAATGGACTCTGTTTATGATCGCTAATGAATGAAAAGCACGGCAGAAAGGTCTGTTGCATCACAAC
The DNA here is from genome assembly GCF_036924035.1 of Leuresthes tenuis. Classification (NCBI taxonomy): domain Eukaryota; kingdom Metazoa; phylum Chordata; class Actinopteri; order Atheriniformes; family Atherinopsidae; genus Leuresthes; species Leuresthes tenuis. The sequence continues at coordinate 1,640,328 of NW_027325377.1, read as the reverse complement.
ATTCAGGCCTGCTGTTGGCAGCTGGCAGATTGAACAAATACTGCGTTCATTGTGTGCTTTTCATGTTCATACAGTGACCTTTACAGTCAAGCTGCTATTTCTGGGTAAAAATCAAGGACGCGTCAATAGACCACAGTCGCCAAGCCAGAATGTTTGAGATAATTGAGAAAATTGAAAACACAGTTTGACTCAACTCCGTCAGTCGCTTCAGTGTTGAGCCGGAGAGCCGGGAGCAGGGAAGCCCTGATGAATATCTGCACGTACGATGTTTGAGGAGCACGGCCCGTCTGAAACCCCAGGAGGCCGGCCGTAGCGTTAGCTAAACATTTTCCGAGTGCACGGTGGGCTTTCATGCTGCTCTTTACGCTCAGTGTGCCCACACCAACTAACCCGACCCTCCCTTCATCAGCTCCTCCGATTAAAGCTGTCCCAACATAAACTCTGAGCCTTTTAAAGAAAATCCGTCTTTAAGGGGGCGCGGGGTCCAGCTGAGGGATAGTTCGGGGTTTATGTCCACGGACAGCTGCAAACACTAAACTGGGGATTCGGAGGTTTGCGAGCTGCAGCTGAAGTGCTAGAAAGCATCAGAGAAAGACATGCGTTTCCCCACCAAGACGAGACCGAAGGTGAAGCCAGTGTTTGTAGCGAGGCCGTGATAATCCCGTTAGATTAGAGAAGGTCACTGTGGTCGAAAAGCAAAGCAGCGCTGACCTGTGTGTCTGAGTTGTGTTTGTCTGGGTGACAAAGGGAAAGTTGAGATGTTATCTGAGCAGGAAAAGTAGACACCCAGCTCGGCTGCAGCAGCTTTTTCACGAGTCTCGGTGGTTTTATAAGTATAACACCATCCGTCACTGTTGGTTTATGTTGGTTACTGTTGGTTACTGTTGGTTTATGTTGGTTTATGTTGGTTACTGTTGGTTACTGTTGGTTTATGTTGGTTTATGTTGGTTTATGTTGGTTTATGTTGGTTACTGTTGGTTTATGTTGGTTTATGTTGGTTTATGTTGGTTTATGTTGGTTTATGTTGGTTACTGTTGGTTTATGTTGGTTTATGTTGGTTTATGTTGGTTACTGTTGGTTTATGTTGGTTACTGTTGGCTTATGTTGGTTTATGTTGGTTTATGTTGGTTACTGTTGGTTTATGTTGGTTACTGTTGGTTTATATTGGTTACTGTTGGTTTATGTTGGTTTATGTTGGTTTATGTTGGTTACTGTTGGTTTATGTTGGTTTACTGTTGGTTTATGTTGGTTTATGTTGGTTTATGTTGGTTTATGTTGGTTTATGTTGTTTTACTGTTGGTTTATGTTGGTTTATGTTGGTTTATGTTGGTTACTGTTGGTTTATGTTGGTTACTGTTGGTTTATGTTGGTTTATGTTGGTTACTGTTGGTTTATGTTGTTTTACTGTTGGTTTATGTTGGTTTATGTTGTTTTACTGTTGGTTTATGTTGGTTTATGTTGTGTTACTGTTGGTTCATGTTGGTTTATGTTGGTCACTGTTGGTTTATGTTGGTTTATGTTGGTTACTGTTGGTTTATGTTGGTTTATGTTGTTTTACTGTTGGTTTATGTTGGTTTATGTTGGTTACTGTTGGTTTATGTTGGTTTATGTTGGTTACTGTTGGTTTATGTTGGTTTATGTTGTTTTAGTGTTGGTTTATGTTGTTTTACTGTTGGTTTATGTTGGTTTATGTTGTTTTACTGTTGGTTTATGTTGGTTTATGTTGTTTTACTGTTGGTTTATGTTGGTTTATGTTGGTTACTGTTGGTTTATGTTGGTTACTGTTGGTTTATGTTGGTTACTGTTGGTTTATGTCGGTTTATGTTGTCTCATGCGCATAGTTTTAGTGTCAGAGGCCAGTTGGGTGAGTTTTAGTTACGATTGTGCTTCGTCAGATCTGATCCGGAGCAGATTCAGATGTACTTTCTTTCATTTTTTACACTGCGCTTCCTCACTGAAAACACAGTAACACACACATTGTAAAACAAAACAACTATACAGTCATTATTGAAAGAGAAAGAGCTAACAATGCTAACAATAGCCCGAAAAATGGACAAACTAAGTTGTTTAAATGCACATTAGAAAGTATAGACACATTATGTACATGGCGTGAACGTAGCTTATGAACTTAGCTTAAAGTGCTCATGATTAGCTATTTTCTTACACATACTTACATGTTACCTTAATTAAATCACAAGCTATTTCATGTAACCCCTTCCCCAAAAGCCCAGCCCACTCTGATTGGTCCGTTCCAGTGGTCTGATCAGGCTCCGCCCACCACTTCTTCTTAAATAGGAAATTCATGAATACTCTGCTAGATTTGAGGACAAATCTACTACTTGTACTTCTGTAAAGATGCCTCCATCTTCAGCGTGTACAGTCATGCTTTAATTCGAATGTGTTCCCGAAGTTTAGAGAGTAACCACCTTCAAGATTAACAGCCAAACGCTCCGACTTATCACGATTAATCCAGTTCTTTTAGTGATCTGTCTCAGCTTTTCACTCCTTCCTCTGCAGTCTCAATCAGAGGATGTTGTGTTGATGCTGTGGAGATAAATTTGTGTAACATCATTTGTTGACTGTAAGCAGCAGTTAAACTTGCCCCTGGGTGGGAGTCAAAACTTTAATCCAGTTTAAAACTCTGCGTGCAGCCATTAGCTAAAGTGTGAGCAGAATTAGTCTTACGTCTGTTGTTTATGAACGCAGTCGTCACATGGTGCTGGGACATTAAAAACGTGTCCAATTACACATAAATCTAAGCTCAGAACATATGAAATGTTGATTCCACGTGCTTGAGTCAACATCTTTTATCACCACAGATTTCCCCACAACGATAAGACCATTTGAGTGTTCGTTGGGCTGCTTTTCCCTCACAGATCTGCTCCTAATTGTTGGAGACGACAGCTGGAACACATTGTTGATATTTCAACACGTGTCAGTCAGGGCTGAGGAGGGGAATGGCGCTGCTGCCCGCAGTGTTTGTCTGACTTACTGTTGTTTGCTCTTCAGAGCAAAGATAAAGCTCCCATATGTGGGGGTGAAGTCAGGAAACTCAGACTTTTTAGCTCCGAAATTTCAACTATTCAAACTGCTCGAGTCTTATTTAACAAACTGAGACAGTTTACTTTGGTATTCAGGTAGGTTCTGTTGGGTAGACAGACCCCTAACCCCTGTGTGAGCCACGATATCTATTTATATTTCAGTTTGAGGTGAGGCAGAGGAATTAAAACACTTCACAATGTTCCCCGATTTACTGATTAGCAGCCATGCATCGGTAGTTCAGAAGAAGGGTTGCTGTGCCTAGTTTATGGGATCCACGGTTAAAGGTGTGAAGTTTGGATCCAAAAGTGGATCAGTTGGAAACAGAACCCAAAAGTCTTTATGTTTCTCAATAAATTGAAAGCGCTGCTTGGCAGAAAACTCCAGAAAAAATACTCAAAATCATAACGAGAAGTCCCAAAGACAGACTGAAAACCAAGGATGAAATCCCAAAAGCTCCTCCAGTGTAAGACTAAACTGATCAGAACTACTCTGAGACTGAAGGTTAAACACAGCCGAGGCTACGTCAGATAAATGTGAAACTACAGCTAAAGCAAATCCCCAAAGAAAGACTAGAAACAAAAAGGCACGAATAGATTAAACAGACAGAAATCTGACCCAAAGTCACGAAATAAAACAGAAAAAACACGCACTGAGGTGTCCGTTTGCGTCTATGTCAGCCCCCGCAGAGTGAAGGATTGTGGGTATTTGAAGCTGAGGCGTAGCCATCGTATCAACATTTAAGGGGACCGACAGTCTTCTATAGATTCTGTATTTCTTGTTGTTGCAAAACGGTGGAAAATGTGCAAAAAAAACATGAAATTCAGAGCACAAATGAATCAGAGACTCTGGATCTATTTCCAACATGAAGCTAGCAAACTAGCTACTCGCCTAATCCTGCTAACTATAGCTAACACACTTGGTAATCGAGTGAAACTGGTGTCGAATCAATTTGACATCATTTAGATGATGTTATACATAATATACAATATATAATATTATATTCTAATATACAGTAAACACACAACAGTAGCCCATGTCTGCTATGCCACTGCGTTAGCCTCTAAAAGGCTAACGAGGCAGAGGCTACACTTTGGCTGGATGCTGATTGGTTGAGAGTTGGTGTTAAATAGAAAGTTAAAATGCAAAATAACAACAAAGCACAAGAGTAAACATCATTTTCCTGTGATACTGAGGATGTTTTGAGGAAAAGTTAACCTACAAACAAAAAAAAAGAGGCGAAGAATGCAAGTTGCTCTTTATATCCTAAATGATGCCCCCATGTGGCCGAGGGGAGTTACTACAAGACGTCACACCCCTCCTGTGTGTGATCACAGAAATGTATCCAGGGCCTTAGTCCCGCCCCTGATGCTGATTGGCTGTTAGTGCTTCCTTAGTGTTTATTGGGTCATTTCAACCAAAAACCTGTTTCCTGTCACAATGTTGCCTCCTGAGAGTTTTAGCCTGCTCTAATTGGTCAGCTTCAGAGGCCTGATTAGGCCCCGCCCACCAGTTTGGGAGGAGTTATCAACATTTTCTATATAATCCTGCAGAAAATACCAGTAAAAACAACCTTCAAAGCTTCCAGATGTTGTGTGCAGAATACATCTCATAAAAGCTCACATTTGACACTTGAATATGGAGGAAAAACCGGTGCATGTGAGTGCATGTGAGGGCAAAACAAAACAAGTAAACTTCCAGGTTTCCTCGTTTAATTAAGTCACGTTCCTTAGCTACAAAGGCTACTAAAAACAGAGCAGAAGGTTAGGTTAGATTCACCGTTTTTAAGGTACATTTTACACTTCAGGAGCAGCTGAACGCCAGCGTTTTAATGGGAAAGCCGCAAAAGATGCAAAATAACAACAAAGCACAAGAGTAAACACCATTTTCCTGTGATACTGAGGATGGTTTTGAGGAAAAGTTAACCAACAAACAAACAAAAAAAGAGTCATTTCATGGGTCATTTCAACCAAAAACCTGTTTCCTGTCACAATGTTGCCTCCTGAGAGTTTTAGCCTGCTCTAATTGGTCAGCTTCAGAGGCCTGATTAGGCCCCGCCCACCAGTTTGGGAGGAGTTATCAACATTTTCTATATAATCCTGCAGAAAATACCAGTAAAAACTACCATTCAAAGCTTCCAGATGTTGAAGATCACATTTGATTTCACGGACACTTGAATATGGAGGAAAAACCGGTGCATGTGAGTGCAAAACAAAACAAGTAAACTTCCAGGTTTCCTCGTTTAATTAAGTCACGTTCCTTAGCTACAAAGGCTACTAAAAACAGAGCAGAAGGTTAGGTCAGATTCACCGTTTTTAAGGTACATTTTACACTTTAGGAGCAGCTGAACGCCAGCGTTTTAATGGGAAAGCCGCAAAAGATGCAAAATAACAACAAAGCACAAGAGTAAACACCATTTTCCTGTGATACTGAGGATGGTTTTGAGGAAAAGTTAACCAACAAACAAAAAAAAGAGTCATTTCATGGGTCATTTCAACCAAAAACCTGTTTCCTGTCACAATGTTGCCGCCCACCAGTTTGGGAGGAGTTATCAACATTTTCTATATAATCCTGCAGAAAATACCAGTAAAAACAACCTTCAAAGCTTCCAGATGTTGTGTGCAGAATACATCTCATAAAAGCTCACATTTGACACTTGAATATGGAGGAAAAACCGGTGCATGTGAGTGCATGTGAGTGCATGTGAGTGCAAAACAAAACAAGCAAACTTCCAGGTTTCCTCGTTTAATTAAGTCACGTTCCTTAGCTACAAAGGCTACTAAAAACAGAGCAGAAGGTTAGGTCAGATTCCCCGTTTTTAAGGTACATTTTACACTTCAGGAGCAGCTGAACGCCAGCGTTTTAATGGGAAAGATGCAAAATAACAACAAAGCACAAGAGTAAACACCATTTTCCTGTGATACTGAGGATGGTTTTGAGGAAAAGTTAACCAACAAACAAAAAAAAGAGTCATTTCATGGGTCATTTCAACCAAAAACCTGTTTCCTGTCACAATGTTGCCTCCTGAGAGTTTTAGCCTGCTCTAATTGGTCAGCTTCAGAGGCCTGATTAGGCCCCGCCCACCATTTTGGGAGGAGTTATCAACATTTTCTATATGATCCTGCAGAAAATACCAGTAAAAACAACCTTCAAAGCTTCCAGATGTTGAAGATCACATTTGATTTCACGGACACTTGAATATGGAGGAAAAACCGGTGCATGTGAGTGCATGTGAGTGCAAAACAAAACAAGTAAACTTCCAGGTTTCCTCGTTTAATTAAGTCACGTTCCTTAGCTACAAAGGCTACTAAAAACAGAGCAGAAGGTTAGGTCAGATTCACCGTTTTTAAGGTACATTTTACACTTCAGGAGCAGCTGAACGCCGGCGTTTTAATGGGAAAGCCGCAAAAGATGCAAAATAACAACAAAGCACAAGAGTAAACATCATTTTCCTGTGATACTGAGGATGGTTTTGAGGAAAAGTTAACCAACAAACAAAAAAAAGAGCCATTTCATGGGTAATTTCAACCAAAAACCTGTTTCCTGTCACAATGTTGCCTTCTAAGAGTTTTAGCCTGCTCTAATTGGTCAGCTTCAGAGGCCTGATTAGGCCCCGCCCACCAGTTTGGGAGGAGTTATCAACATTTTCTATATAATCCTGCAGAAAATACCAGTAAAAACAACCTTCAAAGCTTCCAGATGTTGTGTGCAGAATACATCTCATAAAAGCTCACATTTGACACTTGAATATGGAGGAAAAACCAGTGCATGTGAGAGCATGTGAGTGCATGTGAGTGCAAAACAAAACAAGTAAACTTCCAGGTTTCCTCGTTTAATTAAGTCACGTTCCTTAGCTACAAAGGCTACTAAAAACAGGGCAGAAGGTTAGGTCAGATTCACCGTTTTTAAGGTACATTTTACACTTCAGGAGCAGCTGAACGCCGGCGTTTTAATGGGAAAGTCGCTGCTCCTGCTGGGAGTTTCTTTCAATGAATCTCGTCCAGACTCAACAAGCTGGTCAGAGACTAAAGAGAAGAAGAGTTTATGAACTGCAGCACAGCTGAGGCGAATAATGTGGCTCAGTGTTGGTGGTCCTCACACATGAAGAAGAGTCTTAGATCGGATTGTGTCAGATTCCTCCAATCAGAGGTCAGATTTACTGGATTTACTGCAATAAGTGGAAGTGAAACAGCTTCCACAAATTCAGCCTGAATCTGAGGAAACTTGTCAAAGAAAAAGCTAAATAACGTCTGTGAAGTCCTTAAAACATGTGAGGAAATGAGGGCTGGAAAGGGGTCAGTTTATGGGACTAAAGATCAAATTAAATCTCTCTGTGATCACAAACCTTTTCCCCAGGAAGAGTTTCCACCCACCTGTCCTTTAAAGGCCTTTTCCAGCACTGAGTATCCAGCAAATCCTCAGAGGTTTTACTCTTGTTTGAGGTGGAAAATCACTGTAGTGGTAAGAGAACTTCGGAGATCATTAGAAACAGATTCAGTGAGTAAATGTGGCATTAATTCCAGCGCCTGCTCATGTATCTCAGCAGCATCGGCTGCTGGCTCGGCGCTCTGAGGCCGGTGGCCCAACGGATGATTTCAGAGGGATGTATTTATTTAATAAAGCTGACGTGGACGTGACATTAATGTTCATTTCAGTCGGATTTCTTTCACGACGCTGTCAGAACGAGTCGTTTCCAGGAGTAATGCATCTAAATCATCCTCTAAACTGAAGCCTTACTTTAAAATGTGGCTTAATTTGAGTGTGAAAGTCAGGCGACAGCAGGTGCTGACAGACTCCTGCAGGAACATCCTCACCTGCCACAGCTCATCAGCTCGCATTTCCAGCTGTCCTACCTGAGCCAGCACACCTGAGCGGGCGCTTAAAGCCCAGCGGCACCCAGAGAAGCCGCCAGAATACCTCAGGTTGCTCCCAACCTCACAGACGCTGGGTTTTCTTCTGTAAACAGTGGAGCTGCGGGGATTTAACCAGCAGGAGAACTTTCCATTTCAGGTTTCCTGCAGGCAGGCAGGAAGTCGAGCTGCTTTCCCTCATCACATGTGACAGTAAATTAAACATTCTGAGCTTTTGGACCGTCAGTCTGAGAAAATGTTTGTGCTCACGGTGTAGAATGAACCCCTTAAGTCCGAGGAAAAACAGCCACCCCCGAACTTAATTGTTAACATCCAGAACTGTGAGACAAACCTGACACCCGGGAGAGCTCTGAAACACAAAAAGTCTTTGTGTCTCCATCACTGCTGCAGAAATGAAGGATTATTTAGGCTCAAAGACCTCCATTCAAGGGCTTAATCATCAGATTAATCAATAATGAAGACAAAAACAGTCCAATAAAGCGTTCATCAAGAAGTTTAGGGCCGCAGATCAATTAATAAACTATTCAAACACGTTCTAAAGTAATATTACAGCTTTAAAAACCTGGTGTCAGCTTGTGTTTAACCTGCGGAGTCACATGACCAACGATTTATCGGCTACAGCTCCGATCAGCATTGATGGGAACACAATTTCCTCTGAAGATGCTGCTCAAAGACCTCCATTCAAGGGCTTAATCATCAGATTAATCAATAATGAAGACAAGAACAGTCCAATAAAAGAAGTTTAGGGCCGCAGATCAATTAATAAACTATTCAAACACGTTCTAAAGTAATATTATAGCTTTAAAGACCTGGTTATTAATTAAACATTCTGAGCTTTTGGACCGTCAGTTCTGAGAAAATGTTTGTGCTCACGGTGTAGAATAAACCCCTTAAGTCCGAGGAAAAACAGCCACCCCCGAACTTAATTGTTAACATCCAGAACTGTGAGACAAACCTGACACCCGGGAGAGCTCTGAAACACAAAAAGTCTTTGTGTCTCCATCACTGCTGCAGAAATGAAGGATTATTTAGGCTCAAAGACCTCCATTCAAGGGTTTAATCAGTTAATCATCAGATTAATCAATAATGAAGACAAGAACAGTCCAATAAAAGAAGTTTAGGGCCGCAGATCAATTAATAAACTATTCAAACACGTTCTAAAGTAATATTATAGCTTTAAAGACCTGGTGTCAGCTTGTGTTTAACCTGCGGCGTCACATGACCAACGATTTATCGGCTACAGCTCCGATCAGCATTGATGGGAACCCAATTTCCTCTGAAGATGCTGCTCAAAGACCTCCTCCATTCAAGGGCTTAATCATCAGATTAATCAATAATGAAGACAAGAACAGTCCAATAAAAGAAGTTTAGGGCAGCAGATCAATTAATAAACTCTTCAAACACGTTCTAAAGTAATATGATAGCTTTAAAGACCTGGTGTCAGCTTGTGTTTAACCTGCGGCGTCACATGACCAACGATTTATCGGCTACAGCTCCGATCAGCATTGATGGGAACCCAATTTCCACTGAAGATGCTGCACTCTGGGCTGAAAGAGTGTGCACAGCTTCACGTGCACGAAAAAAGACATCGAAAAGACGGTCGAATGTGCAGAAAAAGGGTCGCGAACGTCTCCAGGGTTACGCATCATCCAATCAAACGCTTTGGTCCAAATTCAAGTTTCAGTGGAGCTGCTGCAGCTTGGTGGGCGGGGCCTCTTTTTCAGGCTGCCCAATCAGAGCAGAGCTTTTTAAGCACCTTAAAGAACTTAAAGAGTGTTTTATTGTTTTAACAATTTCACAGATCAGTATATTTAAATTTTATCACAGATCGCTGTCAGATCTTTGAGTCTTTGAGTCTTAAAGCAGTGAAAACATCAGATTTACCTGCTGTTTCAGGTGGTTTTCTTCAGCTTAATGTTATTTTTGAATACCTGAGTCACCCGGAGCAGTGAAAACATCAGATTTACCTGCTGTTTCAGGTGGTTTTCTCCAGTTTAACGTTACTTTTAAATACCTGAGTCACCCGGAGCAGTGAAAACATCAGATTTACCTGCTGTTTCAGGTGGTTTTCTTCAGTTTAACGTTATTTTTAAATACCTGAGTCACCCGGAGCAGTGAAAACATCAGATTTACCTGCTGTTTCAGGTGGTTTTCTTCAGTTTAATGTTATTTTTAAATACCTGAGTCACCCGGAGCAGTGAAAACATCAGATTTACCTGCTGTTTCAGGTGGTTTTCTCCAGTTTAATATTACTTTTGAATACCTGAGTCACCCGGAGCAGTGAAAACATCAGATTTACCTGCTGTTTCAGGTGGTTTTCTTCAGTTTAACGTTATTTTTAAATACCTGAGTCACCCGGAGCAGTGAAAACATCAGATTTACCTGCTGTTTCAGGTGGTTTTCTTCAGTTTAACGTTATTTTTGAATACCTGAGTCACCCGGAGCAGTGAAAACATCAGATTTACCTGCTGTTTCAGGTGGTTTTCTTCAGTTTAACGTTATTTTTAAATACCTGAGTCACCCGGAGCAGTGAAAACATCAGATTTACCTGCTGTTTCAGGTGGTTTTCTTCAGTTTAACGTTATTTTTAAATACCTGAGTCACCCGGAGCAGTGAAAACATCAGATTTACCTGCTGTTTCAGGTGGTTTTCTTCAGTTTAACGTTATTTTTAAATACCTGAGTCACCCGGAGCAGTGAAAACATCAGATTTACCTGCTGTTAACTCTGTTTCAGGTGGTTTTCTCCAGTTTAACGTTACTTTTAAATACCTGAGTCACCCGGAGCAGTGAAAACATCAGATTTACCTGCTGTTTCAGGTGGTTTTCTTCAGTTTAACGTTACTTTTGAATACCTGAGTCACCCGGAGCAGTGAAAACATCAGATTTACCTGCTGTTTCAGGTGGTTTTCTTCAGTTTAGTGTTATTTTTGAATACCTGAGTCACCCGGAGCAGTGAAAACATCAGATTTACCTGCTGTTTCAGGTGGTTTTTTTTCAGTTTAATGTTATTTTTAAATACCTGAGTCACCCGGAGCAGTGAAAACATCAGATTTACCTGCTGTTTCAGGTGGTTTTCTCCAGTTTAACGTTACTTTTAAATACCTGAGTCACCCGGAGCAGTGAAAACATCAGATTTACCTGCTGTTTCAGGTGGTTTTCTCCAGTTTAATGTTACTTTTAAATACCTGAGTCACCCGGAGCAGTGAAAACATCAGATTTACCTGCTGTTTCAGGTGGTTTTCTTCAGTTTAGTGTTATTTTTAAATACCTGAGTCACCCGGAGCAGTGAAAACATCAGATTTACCTGCTGTTTCAGGTGGTTTTCTCCAGTTTAACGTTACTTTTAAATACCTGAGTCACCCGGAGCAGTGAAAACATCAGATTTACCTGCTGCTTCAGGTGGTTTTCTTCAGTTTAACGTTACTTTTGAATACCTGAGTCACCCGGAGCAGTGAAAACATCAGTTTTACCTGCTGTTTCAGGTGGTTTTCTCCAGTTTAATGTTATTTTTGAATACCTGAGTCACCCGGAGCAGTGAAAACATCAGATTTACCTGCTGTTTCAGGTGGTTTTCTTCAGTTTAACGTTATTTTTGAATACCTGAGTCACCCGGAGAAGTGAAAACATCAGATTTACCTGCTGTTTCAGGTGGTTTTTTTTCAGTTTAATGTTATTTTTAAATACCTGAGTCACCCGGAGCAGTGAAAACATCAGATTTACCTGCTGTTTCAGGTGGTTTTCTCCAGTTTAACGTTACTTTTAAATACCTGAGTCACCCGGAGCAGTGAAAACATCAGATTTACCTGCTGTTTCAGGTGGTTTTCTTCAGTTTAATGTTACTTTTGAATACCTGAGTCACCCGGAGCAGTGAAAACATCAGATTTACCTGCTGTTTCAGGTGGTTTTCTTCAGTTTAACGTTACTTTTAAATACCTGAGTCACCCGGAGCAGTGAAAACATCAGATTTACCTGCTGTTTCAGGTGGTTTTCTTCAGTTTAACGTTATTTTTGAATACCTGAGTCACCCGGAGCAGTGAAAACATCAGATTTACCTGCTGTTTCAGGTGGTTTTCTTCAGTTTAACGTTATTTTTGAATACCTGAGTCACCCGGAGCAGTGAAAACATCAGATTTACCTGCTGTTTCAGGTGGTTTTCTCCAGTTTAATGTTATTTTTGAATACCTGAGTCACCCGGAGCAGTGAAAACATCAGATTTACCTGCTGTTTCAGGTGGTTTTCTTCAGTTTAATGTTATTTTTGAATACCTGAGTCACCCGGAGCAGTGAAAACATCAGATTTACCTGCTGTTGTCTCTGCTTCAGGTGGTTTTCTTCAGTTTAACGTTACTTTTAAATACCTGAGTCACCCGGAGCAGTGAAAACATCAGATTTACCTGCTGCTTCAGGTGGTTTTTTTTCAGTTTAATGTTATTTTTGAATACCTGAGTCACCCGGAGCAGTGAAAACATCAGATTTACCTGCTGTTTCAGGTGGTTTTCTTCAGTTTAGTGTTACTTTTGAATACCTGAGTCACCCGGAGCAGTGAAAACATCAGATTTACCTGCTGTTTCAGGTGGTTTTCTTCAGTTTAACGTTATTTTTAAATACCTGAGTCACCCGGAGCAGTGAAAACATCAGATTTACCTGCTGTTTCAGGTGGTTTTCTTCAGTTTAACGTTATTTTTAAATACCTGAGTCACCCGGAGCAGTGAAAACATCAGATTTACCTGCTGTTTCAGGTGGTTTTCTCCAGTTTAATGTTATTTTTGAATACCTGAGTCACCCGGAGCAGTGAAAACATCAGATTTACCTGCTGTTTCAGGTGTTTTTCTTCAGTTTAATGTTATTTTTAAATACCTGAGTCACCCGGAGCAGTGAAAACATCAGATTTACCTGCTGTTTCAGGTGGTTTTCTTCAGTTTAACGTTACTTTTAAATACCTGAGTCACCCGGAGCAGTGAAAACATCAGATTTACCTGCTGTTTCAGGTGGTTTTCTCCAGTTTAATGTTATTTTTAAATACCTGAGTCACCCGGAGCAGTGAAAACATCAGATTTACCTGCTGTTTCAGGTGTTTTTCTCCAGTTTAATGTTACTTTTAAATACCTGAGTCACCCGGAGCAGTGAAAACATCAGATTTACCTGCTGCTTCAGGTGGTTTTCTCCAGTTTAATGTTATTTTTAAATACCTGAGTCACCCGGAGCAGTGAAAACATCAGATTTACCTGCTGTTTCAGGTGGTTTTCTTCAGTTTAACGTTATTTTTAAATACCTGAGTCACCCGGAGCAGTGAAAACATCAGATTTACCTGCTGTTTCAGGTGTTTTTCTTCAGTTTAACGTTATTTTTAAATACCTGAGTCACCCGGAGCAGTGAAAACATCAGATTTACCTGCTGCTTCAGGTGGTTTTCTCCAGTTTAATGTTACTTTTAAATACCCGAGTCACCCGGAGCAGTGAAAACATCAGATTTACCTGCTGTTTCAGGTGGTTTTCTTCAGTTTAACGTTATTTTTAAATACCTGAGTCACCCGGAGCAGTGAAAACATCAGATTTACCTGCTGTTTCAGGTGTTTTTCTTCAGTTTAACGTTATTTTTAAATACCTGAGTCACCCGGAGCAGTGAAAACATCAGATTTACCTGCTGCTTCAGGTGGTTTTCTCCAGTTTAATGTTACTTTTAAATACCCGAGTCACCCGGAGCAGTGAAAACATCAGATTTACCTGCTGTTTCAGGTGGTTTTCTTCAGTTTAACGTTATTTTTGAATACCTGAATCACCCGGAGCAGTGAAAACATCAGATTTACCTGCTGCTTCAGGTGGTTTTCTCCAGTTTAACGTTACTTTTAAATACCTGAGTCACCCGGAGCAGTGAAAACATGAGATTTACCTGCTGTTTCAGGTGGTTTTCTTCAGTTTAATGTTACTTTTGAATACCTGAGTCACCCGGAGCAGTGAAAACATCAGATTTACCTGCTGTTGTCTCTGCTTCAGGTGGTTTTCTTCAGTTTAGTGTTACTTTTAAATACCTGAGTCACCCGGACCCAGACTCAGGGGGTCGGTAACCGGTGCCCTGCAGATCAGGACGAGTCTCTGGCTTCATGAGAGGCTCTGAGAGCACTAACTGACCCTGGAGCGCCACCTTCCTGCAGCCTGCTCCTCCTCCCAGAGGTGGAGGCCCTCCTCTTTGTTAACAAGTCCTCCCCTTCCCTTCGCCTCTGACCTGCTGCAGCTCTCAGGCAGCATGCAGCAAACCCTCCCATCAGATGGACCTGCAGCAGCAGCAGCAGCAACGTGTCTCACCTTGAACCGCCGGACGCCTGCAGGGCTTCAGGAGCTGCAGCTGGACCTCCTCCTCTGGCACTCCAGGGAGGTTTTAAACTGAGGAGCCTCTGGATTGCGCTGTTTTTTTTCCTTCTCTCACCTGGAGTTTCTCTGACATCTCTCTTTCCTGCTGCTGGAAACTTTGAGAGGACATAACTTGTGTTTATCGTTCCGTGGGGGACAGGCAGGGCTGTGGGAAAGTAAGTTCCCCGCTGGTGACTGACTCCGGCTTTGTTGTGGCTTCTGAGGGACTCCTGGACTCGGGTTTCTCATGTTCTCCTGTGTTTCTTTCCAGAAAGGATGTTCTTCTCCAGGAGGGTCCTGCAGCAGTGGTGCTTCGCTCTGTTCCTGCTCTGCTCTCCGGTGCCACACGACGGGCGGCCCATCGATGCCCTGAGCAGCAGAATGTAAGTCTGGCTTTGATTGAACTGTTTCTCCTCTGAATCATCAGCCCCAGAGTCTTTCTTTTGCTTTGTGGGTGGAAAATGTGTCCATTCGTCAGCTGTTTAGTTAGCCTTCGCCCACCTGCGTGTTTACCTAAAGCGGAGAGCGTCTCGGTGCGATAAACTCGCCGCCGACCGTCCCGACAGGCGCTGAGTGAAATGAATAATGCTGATGTTGGGCTCGGCCAAACCAAACCTGCTGCTCCCGCTGAGCCGCCCGATGCCAAGCAGAAGAAATGCTCTTTTAGCCCCAGTACCAAACACTCTCTGAGAGCTTTTTCCACATTATTGGGAAGTGACGGGTCTTAATGAGGCGGAGAGAAGATGCTCTGCTGGAGGCTTTAATCAGACCTCTTCCAGGGGAAGAAATGTCAGGGGAAACAGAGCCTTTCATGGCGGGTGACCTCTGACCTGATCTGATTCATCTAGGATCTGCTCAGGAGGACATTACCTCTCATTATTAGTTTGATTCGTCTGCTTTGCTGTGTTTTTCATCTAAAACCTAAACGTCTGATGGTTAAATCACAGAAAGTTTGGTCCTTTTCAGCACTTTCTGAGCTGCGTTTTCCTCCTGGGAAATAAAAGAAGTCTGGTTGGTTGTGTTTTCTGGAGGGAGGGAGGACCAGAACCAGCAGCTGCTGCTGTTTGTCACACTTTCGTTCTCAGGAGGCTGAAATCTTCTCCGAGGTGGGAGAGCCTGAGATCATTTCCTCCCGTTTGATCTGAGCTGTAATAAAGGTGAAAACGCAGCTGATCGGCTTTCAAAGACGACTTCCAGGAAATATCTGTATGCATATCAACAAAGGCTGCTCCCAGGGGCTCCCTCTGCCTTATTACTCGGCACTTTGACTTTGGGAGAGCAGAATCAGAAACAGAGGCTGGGCTGGAGGAGGAGGATTCAGACACCTTTGGTTCCCAGGCTCCGAGCTGTACCCTGTTTTCCTAAGAGTTAAGACTCTGAGTAACGCGACACCACAGCAAAGCAAAGCCCGAATCCTTCTGCTGCCCATCCCATCTGCTCAGAGCCATCAGTGGGTTCAGCTCTGCTGTTTTCACACCTTAAACTGCAGCTCATCCTGACCCTGATGCTTGAAGACTCAGAACTGGAGTCCGATTGGTGGAGAGCTGAGCCTCTGGTCTCTGTGCAGATGGCGCCATCGTGTGGCCAGATTGTGCACACCTGTAGGTACATTTGGGTGAATCTTTCTGTCTACCTGTGGTCTCACCTGTAGGTGGCGCAGCAGAACCTAGACCCTGATTCTGTCTGGGCCCAGAAAGCTCCACCATCTGAATATTTGATCCTTCAAATTCTCTTTATGATTAATTATTCAGTCTAGAATTTGGATCTAAAGTCAGACTCATGTGGCGTTTTTATTAAATAGTGAAGCAAATCTGAGCAGAAATATGAGGGACACGAAGGAAAGAAACTAAAGAAGGTTTATTTAATTTCCTATTAAATAGGATCAGATATAAGGGTATAGATCAGATATAAGGGTATAGATCAGATCTAAGGGTATAGATCAGATATAAGGGTATAGATCAGATCTAAGGGTGTCGATCAGATCTAAGGGTATAGATCAGATGTAAAGGTATCGATCAGATCTAAGGGTGTCGATCAGATCTAAGGGTATAGATCAGATGTAAGGGTATAGATCAGATCTAAGGGTATAGATCAGATGTAAGGGTATCGATCAGATCTAAGGGTGTCGATCAGATCTAAGGGTATAGATCAGATGTAAGGGTATAGATCAGATCTAAGGGTATAGATCAGATCTAAGGGTGTCGATCAGATCTAAGGGTGTCGATCAGATGTAAGGGTATAGATCAGATCTAAGAGTATAGATCAGATATAAGGGTGTCGATCAGATCTAAGGGTATAGATCAGATCTAAGGGTATAGATCAGATCTAAGAGTATAGATCAGATGTAAGGGTATAGATCAGATGTAAAGGTATAGATCAGATCTAAGAGTATAGATCAGATCTAAGGGTATAGATCAGATATAAGGGTATAGATCAGATGTAAGGGTATAGATCAGATCTAAGAGTATAGATCAGATATAAGGGTGTCGATCAGATCTAAGGGTATAGATCAGATCTAAGGGTATAGATCAGATATAAGAGTATAGATCAGATGTAAGGGTATAGATCAGATGTAAGGGTATAGATCAGATGTAAAGGTATAGATCAGATGTAAGGGTATTGATCAGATCTAATGGTATAGATCAGATCTAAGGGTATAGATCAGATATAAGGGTATAGATCAGATCTAATGGTATAGATCAGATCTAAGAGTATAGATCAGATCTAAGGGTATAGATCAGATGTAACGGTATAGATCAGATCTAAGGGTATAGATCAGATATAAGGGTGTCGATCAGATCTAAGGGTGTCGATCAGATATAAGGATATAGATCAGATCTAAGGGTATAGATCAGATGTAACGGTATAGATCAGATATAAGGGTGTCGATCAGATCTAAGGGTGTCGATCAGATCCAAAGGTGTCGATCAGATCTAAGGGTATCGATCAGATGTAAGGGTATAGATCAGATATAAGGATATAGATCAGATCTAAGGGTATAGATCAGATATAAGGATATAGATCAGATCTAAGGGTGTCGATCAGATATAAGGATATAGATCAGATCTAAGGGTGTCGATCAGATGTAAGGGTATAGATCAGATCTAAGAGTATAGATCAGATATAAGGGTATAGATCAGATCTAAGAGTATAGATCAGATGTAAGGGTATAGATCAGATGTAAGGGTATAGATCAGATGTAAAGGTATAGATCAGATGTAAGGGTATTGATCAGATCTAATGGTATAGATCAGATCTAAGGGTATAGATCAGATGTAACGGTATAGATCAGATCTAAGGGTATAGATCAGATGTAACGGTATAGATCAGATCTAAGGGTATAGATCAGATGTAAGGGTATAGATCAGATCTAATGGTATAGATCAGATCTAAGGGTATAGATCAGATATAAGGGTGTCGATCAGATCTAAGGATATAGATCAGATGTAACGGTATAGATCAGATCCAAAGGTTTCGATCAGATCTAAGGGTGTCGATCAGATCTAAGGATATAGATCAGATCTAAGGGTATAGATCAGATATAAGGGTATAGATCAGATGTAACGGTATAGATCAGATCTAAGGGTATAGATCAGATATAAGGGTATAGATCAGATGTAACGGTATAGATCAGATATAAGGGTATAGATCAGATCTAAGGGTGTCGATCAGATCTAAGGGTATGGATCAGATCTAAGGGTATAGATCAGATATAAGGGTATAGATCAGATGTAACGGTATAGATCAGATCTAAGGGTATAGATCAGATATAAGGGTATAGATCAGATGTAACGGTATAGATCAGATCCAAAGGTTTCGATCAGATCTAAGGGTGTCGATCAGATCTAAGGATATAGATCAGATATAAGGGTATAGATCAGATATAAGGGTATAGATCAGATATAAGGGTGTCGATCAGATGTAATGGTATAGATCAGATCTAAGGGTATAGATCAGATATAAGGGTGTCGATCAGATGTAAGGGTATTGATCAGATCTAAGAGTATAGATCAGATCTAAGGGTATAGATCAGATGTAACGGAATAGATCAGATCTAAGGGTATAGATCAGATGTAACGGTATAGATCAGATCTAAGGGTATAGATCAGATGTAACGGTATAGATCAGATATAAGGGTGTCGATCAGATCTAAGGGTGTCGATCAGATCTAAGGGTGTCGATCAGATCTAAGAGTATAGATCAGATGTAAAGGTGTCGATCAGATCTAATGATATCATATCTGATATCATAAACCAGAAGGGATTTCTCATAATAAAACACCAAAGCGAATCCAATAATCTTCATATGAACATTAATCTGGAGCTACATGCCGCCTCGCTGCAGGTTTTTGTCCCTCAGACTCAGTTAAAATCCACATTAAAGAAAGCAAAATCCACCAGAAGCTTCGTCTTTCTTCTCATATTCCTGTCAACGTCAGACTTTCAGCCCTCCTGATGTTCCTGGGAATAACAGGACTGAATAATTTCTGCTAATCTAAGAGGAACAGATGATGATGTCTTCTGGTTTCCGTCTCACTCTCATTGCTTAGCTTGTGCTGCTCTCTGCTGGTGACTCAGACGAACTGACTCAGTTTTGCTCTGTTTCAACATAAAGTTCCATCAGAAAGCTAAAGCTGTCAAAAGTCCCTTTGATTTAATTGTTTTGAGCTTTAAGAGAGGAGTTCTGATCTGAGAAACTCTTGTGTTTCTGCAGAAAACGCTCGGTGGCTCACACTCAGCTGATGCACGACAAAAGTCGAACACTGCAAGACGTCAGGCGTCGCATGTGGCTGCAGGAGCTGCTGGACGTCGTCCACACGGCTGAGGTCCGCGACCTCCCGCTCCGGACCACGGGGGCGAGCGGGAGCAGCAGCGGCGCCATCGCCGTGGTGCTGCCGGGGGTCGGCAACAATCTGAGCACCACCGGCAGCACCCTGCCATCCAAACCTCCCGGAGGAACAAAGAACCTGCCCCTCAGCTTCCAGGTGGATGAGGAGGAGGGCACCAACCTGCCGCAGGAGACCAACAAGTCACAGGTGTACAAAGACAGCGTGCTGAAGGTGCCCGGCAAGAGGAGGAAGAAAGGGAAGTCTGGCAAGAGGCGGGAAGGGGAGAAGAGGAAGAGGAGGGCACGTTCGTTGGGCTGGAGGCTGGAAGACGAAGCCGGGAGCGGACTCCACCTGGAGTGGAGGTCCCTGCTCGGCCTGCAGAGGGCGCTGCATTGAGACCCCGTCAGTCTCTGACGAAGGTGAGTCATCATTTTACAGCTGAGGCACAACAGGAAGTAGCCCTTAATGCTCTCATCACAGAGTCAAACTGCATTAATTATCTCCTGAAACATACTGAGGTCTGACTGTTTCAGCCCAGCTGACAGTTTAGTTTCTTCCTGAAATGCTATCCGTGTTAAATTAATGGAAATTTACATGTTTTTTATTGATTAAAAAGACTAAAAAGACCAAAACAGCTCATCATTATTAAATATAACTTTCCCTTATGTAAGTAAATGAGTTGAATATAGAAATAAAGATGAAACTTGATTTTAATTATTAATATTTTAGGATAATGTTAATTTATTTAGTTTTGGCGACTTTTCTTCTAAATATCAAAAAGGGGGTGTGGTTATATATTGGTTTTCCGGTTGCCACGCCCCCTAATTTGAATATTAGTGACGTAAAAGAGCAAAAAGTAAAAGTGACATAAAAAAATGTCTCTTAAAGTTAGAATGATCTCATCTGAATAATTCCATTTATTTATTTCATGACTAGTTTGTTTAATATCGGCTGTTTAATATCACACCAACGAGTCATTACATGTTTTTTATTGATTAAAATGACTAAAAAGACCAAAACAGCTCAACAGGTGCTCATTATTAAATATAACTTTCCCTTATGTAAGTAAATGAGTTGAATATAGAAATAAAGATGAAACGTAAGTTTAATTATTAATGTTTTAGGATATGTTCATTTATTTAGTTTTGGCGACATTTAAATATTAAAAAGGGGGTGTGGTTATATATTGGTTTTCCGGTTGCCACGCCCCCTAATTTGAATATTAGTGACGTAAAAGAGCGAAAAGTAAAAGTGACATTAAAAAAATGTCTCTTAAAGTTAGAATGAATGTAATTATAATTATGATCTCATATGAATAATTCCATTTATTTATTTCATGACTAGTTTGTTTAATATCGGCTGTTTAATATCACACCAACGACTCATTGGCGCCCCCTGTGGTGATCAGAGGAAGTACAGCAGAAAACTCAGCTTTGAGGAGCTTTGATTTGTCTGATCTGAGGTTGTTGTTGGATTTATCTCATAATGATTTTCACAGTGCACTGACCCTCTTCTCCTTCTTCTTCTTCTCCTTCTTCTTCTCCTTCTTCTTCTTCTTCTTCATCTTCTTCTCAGAAACCTTCGGACACTCGCAGTGGACTCCTAAATGCTCACGATTCTGTAATTGTGATTGTTTGGAAAGAAATTGGAAAATATTTATTGTGTGTAAATATTCTAAATATAGCAGAATAGATAGCAGAATATGATAAAAAAAAAACTTATTGATGCTCTGTGGGGCAACAGATTTTAATCTTTGTGAATCCTTGCTTTTTCCTTTTTTTTTTACTTCATTTAAGTCTTTTTTGCAGTAATTTATTTTGTCTGAATGGTGTATTTATTTTGTAAATGTATCGAGGTGCTGCTGACCTTCTATATTTTTGTACCATAATGCACTTTAGATATATAAATATAAATATATATACCATTAATTATGTTCATGGACTTGTTTTGTGGTTGGTTGAAATGAAGAAAAGACCCCCTCTCTTTGTTCTTTGGATGTTTTCTGCCTCCCTTGAAGCCGTTTCCTGTCTCCAGTCCTCCTGATGCCTCCGGTGTGTTTTTCCTCCACGACTCGCTACGCTTCTCAATGCCAAAGTTCAGATTTGTACATAAACCAAACAGCTCGATATTGTTGTTTTTGGCACTTGCACTGAGATTAACACTCTGTTCTGAATGGATTAAACATTTGACATCCTCTCTGTCTCCGTATCTTTGGTCTCTTTATCTCTGCTTTTGACACTTTTATTCATTTTATTTCCCATCAGAATCCTCTGATCTGACAGATTTATGACAGAAAAGCAACATGATTTGGATCTAAAACGTGAAACTCTGAGCAATGACACTACAACTACCTTTTAGGTCCTCAGACTGATTAGTTATAACTGCAGCCTCTAACAGCTGGAGTCCAGATGTGCACCGATCAGATCAGCTGCTCGGTCCTGAAAAGAAAAAGGGTTTCAAAACCCATAAAAATCACTAAAAGAACAAATATAAGATTTATAGAATATTTATTAAGATATTAAAATGTTTTGTCTGTGGGTAAAGTTGCAGTTTCTGCTTTTGTCCACCAGATGTCAGAGTTTTACCACCAAAGAAGGACTTAAAGAGTCACACAGACAGATTTCTGACAGAAAAGCAACATGATTTGGATCTAAAACGTGAAATTCTGAGCAATGACACTCCAACTACCAAGTTTCTCACCTTTTAGGTCCTCAGACTGATTAGTTATAACTGCAGCCTCTAACAGCTGGAGTCCAGATGTGCACCGATCAGATCAGCTGCTCGGTCCTGAAAAGAAAAAGGGTTTCAGTTTGAATCTTAAACAGCTCAGAATCGAAAAAACCCCCACAAAAATCACTAAAAGAACAAATATTAGATTTATAGAATATTTATTAAGATATTAAAATGTTTTGTCTGTGGGTAAAGTTGCAGTTTCTGCTTTTGTCCACCAGATGTCAGAGTTTTACCACCAAAGAAGGAGTTAAAGAGTCACACTGAGCTGGTTATCTGCAGCCTGGTTTCCATGTTTGTGTAAAACAGGCAGAGGGAATATTGTATAGTATATAATATATAATATATATATTAATATGATATAGGTGGACATATTTCAGCCAAAATAATGTAAAATAGTGTAAAATCATCATCATCACTGTCCATCGAACACTTTTATTCTGTTTTATAAAATACAAACCAGGAAGTGGACTCATTTCAGATGTTTTTTAAATGCAAAAACTACCAAAAACTGGACGAAACGGCAGGGAAATATTTTTGAAACCCTGGTTTCATGACGCCATGTTTGTGTAAAACAGGCAGAGGGCATATTTCAGCCAAAATAATGGACTTTAATCCTAAACTAAAGTGAATATTTGATCATAATCTGAGCTGAAAGTGACAAATCTGCTGTGAAAGTGTAAAATCATCATAGTCACTCTCCATCGATATAACACTCAAATACAAACCAGGAAGTGGACTCATTTCAGATGTTTTTTAAATGCAAAAACTACCAAAAACTGGACGAAACGTCAGGGAAAGATTTTCATCTTCCTTCAGACAGTTTGAGACAGAGGAGACTTCCTTATTCTCCCTTTTTTTCCAGCTTTAAAGAGCTGATTGGTTAAGAAGCAACACTTTTATGTGTCTTAAACTTTAATCTAACGAACTATGTTCACATAAATGAGCAGAGGGATGGGATTAAAACCACTGATCAACCTCCTTTCAGTGGTTTTTGTAGATGCTAAATTTGAATTTTAAACCAATTTGACGTTTCAAAGTCAAATGTGTAATAATTACAGGGCCTGGAAAATATTCGTGTAAATTCAAAAACTGCCATCTTTTTTTCTGTGGAACACTGTAGATTTTATACATTCTGGATCCTCAGAAGGTTTAAAAAGCCTCTAAATAATTAAAAAGTACCAAGTTAAAAAGGTTAAAAGCACAAGAAAGTACTAAAAGTTTCCTATTTTCCTGTAAAAAGGTTTTCCTTAGTTGGATCACTAACTGAGGAGCATCTCTAAACTGAAATCCATCCTTTCCAGGGATGACCTGAAGGTAGTTTTTAACCTCCAGGTCTTCGGATTCTTGTTCCCAGTCAGTCTGTTTCAGCCAGTTCAGACTCCAGCAGCCAGACTCCTGACGGGTACCAGAAAGAGACAAAGTGCCCACTTTCAAACACATTAAACCTTCTCCAGTCAAAGTTCCTGCATCAACAACTTGCTTTTTAATCAGCCCCATTTCTCTATTTCTGTGTTTGTGCTGCTTTCAGATCGTGTGATTCTCTTCTTGTGTTCAGTTGTGGTTTCATAGATTAAAAAACTGAATATTTGTGTTGTCTCTTTATCTTAAAATGTCGTTTTCTTGTGATCAGTTGCTTTTTTGCTTCAAGCTTTGCGGTGATGTTGAAACTGAGCTGCAGGGGGCAGCAGAGAGCTGCGAGTCTGCCGGCAATTTAGGCACAGAAGAAGAAGTATCACCTAAAACTGGCTCACTGAAGTGTTTTCCGTTCAAACTGTTTATTTAGTAGAATTAAACTGTAAAAGATCGATTAAACTATACGAACTGAATCTAAAGAAAGAAGGAGGAAATAATGCAGCATGTTAAAGCGGACCGATACGGCAGAGGGCGGTATGTGCCGTGCTAGCTTCAGTTAGCTCTAAAACAGAAGAAGAAGAAGAAGCAGCAGCAGAAGAAGAAGAAGAAGAACGTGTTCCGGTCCATGTGAGGACCTACAGAAACATGTCGCCTCCAGGAGGAAAGATAAACAGACCGAAAACAGTAAGAAAACCGGAACTTATTGATCTCAGACTGTGTAAAAGTGTGTTTAGACTCCGTTATAGAACCAGGTTTAAGTTTTTAGAACAACCGAGTCTCAGTAAAACCCGTTAAATTCTGGTTCTGATGGAGAAACTGTAGTTAAAACCATTTAAAAACAGAATATGATGGAAAAAGGTCGCTTTTAGTTTGGAATCAGAGTGTTTGTGAAGATTTTCCTCTTTAATATTAAAATGAATGTTTGGTCTTGACAGATCAACGGTCCTGATCAGCTTAATTTCTGCTACATTTGATATAAAACCAGGAAGCAGCTGCAGAGATTCACTGAAACATGTTCAAACATGAACATAAACCCAGAATCTGAGGCAGAAACAGAGTTTTTTATCAGTTCTCAGCAGCTTTAAAGTGAATCTCTGGTCTGGAACAAATGATGTGTCTTTGTGACAGGCTGCTGGTAACAAAGTGCCTAAAGATCCAGTTTAAAATGGCTTCTTTGCTAAGTTGTCTGTTCTGTGTCGACACAACACTGGTTCATCCCTTGAGTTAGGAGCCTTTTTTCTGCCTGAATGGGTCAAAGGTCAGAGTTAAGTGGCTGAACAAAGAAAAAACACTGAAAATGCTCAGGAACAAGGACTGAAGATGAGGGGAAAAGCAGAAAATCTCCAAAGAAAAACTGTGAAAGAGCTTCAGAAAGCTGCAGAACTGTTGATCAGGACACTTTAAAGGTTTCAGAAAGCTGCAGAACTATTGATCAGGACACTTTAAAGGTTACAGAAAGCTGCAGAACTATTGATCAGGACACTTTAAAGGTTACAGAAAGCTGCAGAACTATTGATCAGGACACTTTAGAGGTTTCAGAAAGCTGCAGAACTATTGATCAGGACACTTTAAAGGTTTCAGAAAGCTGCAGAACTGTTGATCAGGACACTTTAGAGGTTTCAGAAAGCTGCAGAACTATTGATCAGGACACTTTAAAGGTTTCAGAAAGCTGCAGAACTGTTGATCAGGACACTTTAAAGGTTTCAGAAAGCTGCAGAACTGTTGATCAGGACACTTTAAAGGCTTCAGAAAGCTGCAGAACTGTTGATCAGGACACTTTAAAGGTTTCAGAAAGCTGCAGAACTATTGATCAGGACACTTTAAAGGTTACAGAAAGCTGCAGAACTATTGATCAGGACACTTTAAAGGTTTCAGAAAGCTGCAGAACTATTGATCAGGACACTTTAAAGGTTACAGAAAGCTGCAGAACTGTTGATCAGGACACTTTAAAGGTTTCAGAAAGCTGCAGAACTGTTGATCAGGACACTTTAAAGGTTACAGAAAGCTGCAGAACTATTGATCAGGACACTTTAAATGTTACAGAAAGCTGCAGAACTATTGATCAGGACACTTTAAAGGTTACAGAAAGCTGCAGAACTGTTGATCAGGACACTTTAAAGGTTTCAGAAAGCTGCAGAACTGTTGATCAGGACACTTTAAAGGTTTCAGAAAGCTGCAGAACTGTTGATCAGGACACTTTAAA
Organism: Leuresthes tenuis; assembly: GCF_036924035.1. Lineage (NCBI taxonomy): Eukaryota > Metazoa > Chordata > Actinopteri > Atheriniformes > Atherinopsidae > Leuresthes > Leuresthes tenuis. The sequence continues at coordinate 1,614,954 of NW_027325377.1, read as the reverse complement.
GGTTTCAGAAAGCTGCAGAACTGTTGATCAGGACACTTTAAAGGTTACAGAAAGCTGCAGAACTATTGATCAGGACACTTTAAATGTTACAGAAAGCTGCAGAACTGTTGATCAGGACACTTTAAATGTTTCAGAAAGCTGCAGAACTATTGATCAGGACACTTTAAAGGTTTCAGAAAGCTGCAGAACTATTGATCAGGACACTTTAAAGGTTACAGAAAGCTGCAGAACTGTTGATCAGGACACTTTAAAGGTTTCAGAAAGCTGCAGAACTATTGATCAGGACACTTTAAAGGTTACAGAAAGCTGCAGAACTGTTGATCAGGACACTTTAAAGGTTACAGAAAGCTGCAGAACTATTGATCAGGACACTTTAAATGTTACAGAAAGCTGCAGAACTGTTGATCAGGACACTTTAAAGGTTTCAGAAAGCTGCAGAACTATTGATCAGGACACTTTAAATGTTACAGAAAGCTGCAGAACTGTTGATCAGGACACTTTAAAGGTTTCAGAAAGCTGCAGAACTATTGATCAGGACACTTTAAAGGTTACAGAAAGCTGCAGAACTGTTGATCAGGACACTTTAAAGGTTACAGAAAGCTGCAGAACTATTGATCAGGACACTTTAAATGTTACAGAAAGCTGCAGAACTGTTGATCAGGACACTTTAAAGGTTTCAGAAAGCTGCAGAACTATTGATCAGGACACTTTAAAGGTTTCAGAAAGCTGCAGAACTGTTGATCAGGACACTTTAAAGGTTTAAAGCTGCAGAACTGTTGATCAGGACACTTTAAAGGTTTCAGAAAGCTGCAGAACTATTGATCAGGACACTTTAAAGGTTTCAGAAAGCTGCAGAACTATTGATCAGGACACTTTAAAGGTTACAGAAAGCTGCAGAACTGCTGATCAGGACACTTTAAAGGTTTCAGAAAGCTGCAGAACTGTTGATCAGGACACTTTAAAGGCTTCAGAAAGCTGCAGAACTATTGATCAGGACACTTTAAAGGTTTCAGAAAGCTGCAGAACTGTTGATCAGGACACTTTAAAGGTCTCAGAAAGCTGCAGAACTATTGATCAGGACACTTTAAAGGTTACAGAAAGCTGCAGAACTGCTGATCAGGACACTTTAAAGGTTTCAGAAAGCTGCAGAACTGTTGATCAGGACACTTTAAAGGCTTCAGAAAGCTGCAGAACTATTGATCAGGACACTTTAAAGGTTTCAGAAAGCTGCAGAACTGTTGATCAGGACACTTTAAAGGTTTCAGAAAGCTGCAGAACTGTTGATCAGGACACTTTAAAGGTTTCAGAAAGCTGCAGAACTATTGATCAGGACACTTTAAAGGTTACAGAAAGCTGCAGAACTATTGATCAGGACACTTTAGAGGTTTCAGAAAGCTGCAGAACTATTGATCAGGACACTTTAAAGGTTTCAGAAAGCTGCAGAACTGTTGATCAGGACACTTTAGAGGTTTCAGAAAGCTGCAGAACTATTGATCAGGACACTTTAAAGGTTTCAGAAAGCTGCAGAACTGTTGATCAGGACACTTTAAAGGTTTCAGAAAGCTGCAGAACTGTTGATCAGGACACTTTAAAGGCTTCAGAAAGCTGCAGAACTGTTGATCAGGACACTTTAAAGGTTTCAGAAAGCTGCAGAACTATTGATCAGGACACTTTAAAGGTTACAGAAAGCTGCAGAACTATTGATCAGGACACTTTAAAGGTTTCAGAAAGCTGCAGAACTATTGATCAGGACACTTTAAAGGTTACAGAAAGCTGCAGAACTGTTGATCAGGACACTTTAAAGGTTTCAGAAAGCTGCAGAACTGTTGATCAGGACACTTTAAAGGTTACAGAAAGCTGCAGAACTATTGATCAGGACACTTTAAATGTTACAGAAAGCTGCAGAACTATTGATCAGGACACTTTAAAGGTTACAGAAAGCTGCAGAACTGTTGATCAGGACACTTTAAAGGTTTCAGAAAGCTGCAGAACTGTTGATCAGGACACTTTAAAGGTTTCAGAAAGCTGCAGAACTGTTGATCAGGACACTTTAAAGGTTTCAGAAAGCTGCAGAACTGTTGATCAGGACACTTTAAAGGTTACAGAAAGCTGCAGAACTATTGATCAGGACACTTTAAATGTTACAGAAAGCTGCAGAACTGTTGATCAGGACACTTTAAATGTTTCAGAAAGCTGCAGAACTATTGATCAGGACACTTTAAAGGTTTCAGAAAGCTGCAGAACTATTGATCAGGACACTTTAAAGGTTACAGAAAGCTGCAGAACTGTTGATCAGGACACTTTAAAGGTTTCAGAAAGCTGCAGAACTATTGATCAGGACACTTTAAAGGTTACAGAAAGCTGCAGAACTGTTGATCAGGACACTTTAAAGGTTTCAGAAAGCTGCAGAACTGTTGATCAGGACACTTTAAAGGTTACAGAAAGCTGCAGAACTATTGATCAGGACACTTTAAATGTTACAGAAAGCTGCAGAACTGTTGATCAGGACACTTTAAAGGTTTCAGAAAGCTGCAGAACTATTGATCAGGACACTTTAAAGGTTACAGAAAGCTGCAGAACTGTTGATCAGGACACTTTAAAGGTTACAGAAAGCTGCAGAACTATTGATCAGGACACTTTAAATGTTACAGAAAGCTGCAGAACTGTTGATCAGGACACTTTAAAGGTTTCAGAAAGCTGCAGAACTATTGATCAGGACACTTTAAAGGTTTCAGAAAGCTGCAGAACTGTTGATCAGGACACTTTAAAGGTTTAAAGCTGCAGAACTGTTGATCAGGACACTTTAAAGGTTTCAGAAAGCTGCAGAACTATTGATCAGGACACTTTAAAGGTTTCAGAAAGCTGCAGAACTATTGATCAGGACACTTTAAAGGTTACAGAAAGCTGCAGAACTGCTGATCAGGACACTTTAAAGGTTTCAGAAAGCTGCAGAACTGTTGATCAGGACACTTTAAAGGCTTCAGAAAGCTGCAGAACTATTGATCAGGACACTTTAAAGGTTTCAGAAAGCTGCAGAACTATTGATCAGGACACTTTAAAGGTTTCAGAAAGCTGCAGAACTGTTGATCAGGACACTTTAAAGGTCTCAGAAAGCTGCAGAACTATTGATCAGGACACTTTAAAGGTTACAGAAAGCTGCAGAACTGCTGATCAGGACACTTTAAAGGTTTCAGAAAGCTGCAGAACTGTTGATCAGGACACTTTAAAGGCTTCAGAAAGCTGCAGAACTATTGATCAGGACACTTTAAAGGTTTCAGAAAGCTGCAGAACTGTTGATCAGGACACTTTAAAGGTTTCAGAAAGCTGCAGAACTGTTGATCAGGACACTTTAAAGGTTTCAGAAAGCTGCAGAACTGTTGATCAGGACTTTAAAAAAGCCTAATATTTAGAAAACAAAACTGTTCTTCAAACATTCAAACTAGAAATAGTTACTTTGATCAGTTTCTATGTCCTTGCTTTGGGGACCAGCGGCTTCACCTCCTGAACTTTGACCTCGTTTCTTCTTTCAGGAGTTGGGAAAGAATCTTTTCAAGAGGCGGCGAGTTCAGAGCCGAGAGAAGAGGAAGAAGCATCAGATCGTCGGAGCCATCGTGGATGAAGGTCTCATCACCGTCCATCACCTGAAGAAGAGGAAGTGAGTGTTCCACCCGCCGAGGCTCAGCTGACCTCCGACCTCCACCCGCTGACCCTCTGTGTTCTCCACCTTCAGGTCGAGTCCGAGGGCCAACATCACTCTGTCTGGGAAGAAGAGACGGAAGCTGCTGAAGCAGCTGCAGCACCTGCAGCAGGAGAAGGCAACGATGGAAGGTAAGAGAGGCTCCGCCCCCACGCTCAGGTGACCCTCCATCACCTGGAAACCAGTCACAGCTCTTCTTCCCTCCTTCTGAAGCATTTCCAAACTGTTTGGGGTCATGAGCTGTAATCCTGAACTAAACACCTGGATGTGATCATGTTCAGCTGACCCCTGACCCCTGAACCTTAACCTGCCAAACGTTCACTTCTGTCCTCCCCACAGTCGAAGCAGCACCACAGAAGAAGAAGAAGGAGTCCTCCTCGTCAGCTCCAACCCAGAAGAAGAAGAAGAAGGAGAAGAAGAAGAACGCCTCTGACGCTGATGTGGAGATGGCAGACGTGCAATGAACTGATTTATGGCTGACAGGAAAAGTACGGAAGCCCGTTTCTGACTAAATAAAGTGGAGCTGCAGCTGCTTTTATTCCAGTTCTGACTGTTTAATGAGAGAAAAGTGAGATTGTTTCATGTTTCTGTGACTTTAAGAAGCTTTGAGCTTTTATTTTATATTATTCTGACTCAGTTCAGAGGGATTCTGGGATTCTTGCCTTGGTGTTTTTCTACTTTACAGACAGGCTGCAGGTCTGAAAGCTGAGCTTGAACCCTCTGAAGCTGCTCTTTGTTTTATTCTGAGTTCATTAAAGCTCCTTTTGAATCCGGCTCTGGTCTGAACTCGTCTTAGAATAAAGGTCTTAGAGGAAAGGTCTTAGAGGAAAGATCTTAGAGGAAAGGTCTTAGAATAAAGGTCTTAGAGGAAAGGTCTTAGAGGAAAGGTCTTAGAATAAAGGTCTTAGAGGAAAGGTCTTAGAATAAAGGTCTTAGAGGAAAGGTCTTAGAGGAAAGGTCTTAGAATAAAGGTCTTAGAGGAAAGGTCTTAGAATAAAGGTCTTAGAGGAAAGGTCTTAGAGGAAAGGTCTTAGAGGAAAGGTCTTAGAATAAAGGTCTTAGAGGAAAGGTCTTAGAATAAAGGTCTTAGAGGAAAGGTCTTAGAGGAAAGGTCTTAGAATAAAGGTCTTAGAGGAAAGGTCTTAGAAGAAAGGTCTTAGAGGAAAGGTCTTAGAGGAAAGGTCTTAGAGGAAAGGTCTTAGAATAAAGGTCTTAGAGGAAAAGTCTTAGAGGAAAGGTCTTAGAGGAAAGGTCTTAGAGGAAAGGTCTTAGAGGAAAGGTCTTAGAGGAAAAGTCTTAGAGGAAAGGTCTTAGAATAAAGGTCTTAGAGGAAAGGTCTTAGAATAAAGGTCTTAGAGGAAAGGTCTTAGAATAAAGGTCTTAGAGGAAAGGTCTTAGAAGAAAGGTCTTAGAGGAAAGGTCTTAGAGGAAAGGTCTTAGAGGAAAGGTCTTAGAATAAAGGTCTTAGAGGAAAAGTCTTAGAGGAAAGGTCTTAGAGGAAAGGTCTTAGAGGAAAGGTCTTAGAGGAAAGGTCTTAGAGGAAAAGTCTTAGAGGAAAGGTCTTAGAATAAAGGTCTTAGAGGAAAGGTCTTAGAATAAAGGTCTTAGAGGAAAGGTCTTAGAGGAAAGGTCTTAGAGGAAAGGTCTTAGAGGAAAGGTCTTAGAGGAAAGGTCTTAGAGGAAAGGTCTTAGAATAAAGGTCTTAGAGGAAAGGTCTTAGAATAAAGGTCTTAGAGGAAAGGTCTTAGAATAAAGGTCTTAGAGGAAAGGTCTTAGAATAAAGGTCTTAGAGGAAAAGTCTTAGAGGAAAGGTCTTAGAATAAAGGTCTTAGAGGAAAGGTCTTAGAGGAAAGGTCTTAGAATAAAGGTCTTAGAGGAAAGGTCTTAGGTCTTAGAGGAAAGGTCTTAGAATAAAGGTCTTAGAGGAAAAGTCTTAGAGGAAAGGTCTTAGAATAAAGGTCTTAGAGGAAAGGTCTTAGAATAAAGGTCTTAGAGGAAAGGTCTTAGAGGAAAGGTCTTAGAGGAAAGGTCTTAGAGGAAAGGTCTTAGAGGAAAGGTCTTAGAATAAAGGTCTTAGAATAAAGGTCTTAGAGGAAAGGTCTTAGAGGAAAGGTCTTTGAGGAAAGGTCTTAGAATAAAGGTCTTAGAGGAAAGGTCTTAGAATAAAGGTCTTAGAGGAAAGGTCTTAGAGGAAAGGTCTTAGAATAAAGGTCTTAGAGGAAAAGTCTTAGAATAAAGGTCTTAGAGGAAAGGTCTTAGAGGAAAGGTCTTAGAGGAAAGGTCTTAGAGGAAAGGTCTTAGAATAAAGGTCTTAGAGGAAAGGTCTTAGAATAAAGGTCTTAGAATAAAGGTCTTAGAGGAAAGGTCTTAGAGGAAAAGTCTTAGAATAAAGGTCTTAGAGGAAAGGTCTTAGAATAAAGGTCTTAGAATAAAGGTCTTAGAGGAAAGGTCTTAGAGGAAAGGTCTTAGAGGAAAGGTCTTAGAAGAAAGGTCTTAGAGGAAAGGTCTTAGAGGAAAGGTCTTAGAATAAAGGTCTTAGAGGAAAGGTCTTAGAATAAAGGTCTTAGAGGAAAGGTCTTAGAGGAAAGGTCTTAGAGGAAAAGTCTTAGAGGAAAGGTCTTAGAATAAAGGTCTTAGAGGAAAGGTCTTAGAATAAAGGTCTTAGAGGAAAGGTCTTAGAGGAAAAGTCTTAGAGGAAAGGTCTTAGAATAAAGGTCTTAGAGGAAAGGTCTTAGAGGAAAGGTCTTAGAATAAAGGTCTTAGAGGAAAGGTCTTAGAGGAAAGGTCTTAGAGGAAAGGTCTTAGAATAAAGGTCTTAGAGGAAAGGTCTTAGGTCTTAGAGGAAAGGTCTTAGAATAAAGGTCTTAGAGGAAAAGTCTTAGAGGAAAGGTCTTAGAATAAAGGTCTTAGAGGAAAGGTCTTAGAGGAAAGGTCTTAGAATAAAGGTCTTAGAGGAAAGGTCTTAGAATAAAGGTCTTAGAGGAAAGGTCTTAGAGGAAAGGTCTTAGAGGAAAGGTCTTAGAATAAAGGTCTTAGAATAAAGGTCTTAGAATAAAGGTCTTAGAGGAAAGGTCTTAGAATAAAGGTCTTAGAGGAAAGGTCTTAGAATAAAGGTCTTAGAGGAAAGGTCTTAGAATAAAGGTCTTAGAGGAAAGGTCTTAGAGGAAAGGTCTTAGAGGAAAGGTCTTAGAGGAAAGGTCTTAGAATAAAGGTCTTAGAGGAAAGGTCTTAGAGGAAAGGTCTTAGAATAAAGGTCTTAGAGGAAAGGTCTTAGAATAAAGGTCTTAGAGGAAAGGTCTTAGGTCTTAGAGGAAAGGTCTTAGAATAAAGGTCTTAGAGGAAAAGTCTTAGAGGAAAGGTCTTAGAATAAAGGTCTTAGAGGAAAGGTCTTAGAATAAAGGTCTTAGAGGAAAGGTCTTAGAATAAAGGTCTTAGAGGAAAGGTCTTAGAGGAAAGGTCTTAGAGGAAAGGTCTTAGAGGAAAGGTCTTAGAGGAAAGGTCTTAGAATAAAGGTCTTAGAATAAAGGTCTTAGAGGAAAGGTCTTAGAGGAAAGGTCTTTGAGGAAAGGTCTTAGAATAAAGGTCTTAGAGGAAAGGTCTTAGAATAAAGGTCTTAGAGGAAAGGTCTTAGAGGAAAGGTCTTAGAATAAAGGTCTTAGAGGAAAAGTCTTAGAATAAAGGTCTTAGAGGAAAGGTCTTAGAGGAAAGGTCTTAGAGGAAAGGTCTTAGAGGAAAGGTCTTAGAATAAAGGTCTTAGAGGAAAGGTCTTAGAATAAAGGTCTTAGAATAAAGGTCTTAGAGGAAAGGTCTTAGAGGAAAAGTCTTAGAATAAAGGTCTTAGAGGAAAGGTCTTAGAATAAAGGTCTTAGAATAAAGGTCTTAGAGGAAAGGTCTTAGAGGAAAGGTCTTAGAGGAAAGGTCTTAGAAGAAAGGTCTTAGAGGAAAGGTCTTAGAGGAAAGGTCTTAGAATAAAGGTCTTAGAGGAAAGGTCTTAGAATAAAGGTCTTAGAGGAAAGGTCTTAGAGGAAAGGTCTTAGAGGAAAAGTCTTAGAGGAAAGGTCTTAGAATAAAGGTCTTAGAGGAAAGGTCTTAGAATAAAGGTCTTAGAGGAAAGGTCTTAGAGGAAAAGTCTTAGAGGAAAGGTCTTAGAATAAAGGTCTTAGAGGAAAGGTCTTAGAGGAAAGGTCTTAGAATAAAGGTCTTAGAGGAAAGGTCTTAGAGGAAAGGTCTTAGAGGAAAGGTCTTAGAATAAAGGTCTTAGAGGAAAGGTCTTAGGTCTTAGAGGAAAGGTCTTAGAATAAAGGTCTTAGAGGAAAAGTCTTAGAGGAAAGGTCTTAGAATAAAGGTCTTAGAGGAAAGGTCTTAGAGGAAAGGTCTTAGAATAAAGGTCTTAGAGGAAAGGTCTTAGAATAAAGGTCTTAGAGGAAAGGTCTTAGAGGAAAGGTCTTAGAGGAAAGGTCTTAGAATAAAGGTCTTAGAATAAAGGTCTTAGAATAAAGGTCTTAGAGGAAAGGTCTTAGAATAAAGGTCTTAGAGGAAAGGTCTTAGAATAAAGGTCTTAGAGGAAAGGTCTTAGAATAAAGGTCTTAGAGGAAAGGTCTTAGAGGAAAGGTCTTAGAGGAAAGGTCTTAGAGGAAAGGTCTTAGAATAAAGGTCTTAGAGGAAAGGTCTTAGAGGAAAAGTCTTAGAATAAAGGTCTTAGAGGAAAGGTCTTAGAGGAAAGGTCTTAGAATAAAGGTCTTAGAATAAAGGTCTTAGAGGAAAGGTCTTAGAGGAAAGGTCTTAGAGGAAAGGTCTTAGAGGAAAGGTCTTAGAATAAAGGTCTTAGAGGAAAGGTCTTAGAATAAAGGTCTTAGAATAAAGGTCTTAGAGGAAAGGTCTTAGAGGAAAAGTCTTAGAATAAAGGTCTTAGAGGAAAGGTCTTAGAATAAAGGTCTTAGAATAAAGGTCTTAGAGGAAAGGTCTTAGAATAAAGGTCTTAGAATAAAGGTCTTAGAGGAAAGGTCTTAGAATAAAGGTCTTAGAGGAAAGGTCTTAGAGGAAAGGTCTTAGAGGAAAGGTCTTAGAGGAAAGGTCTTAGAGGAAAAGTCTTAGAGGAAAGGTCTTAGAGGAAAGGTCTTAGAAGAAAGGTCTTAGAGGAAAGGTCTTAGAATAAAGGTCTTAGAGGAAAGGTCTTAGAGGAAAGGTCTTAGAAGAAAGGTCTTAGAGGAAAGGTCTTAGAATAAAGGTCTTAGAGGAAAAGTCTTAGAGGAAAGGTCTTAGAATAAAGGTCTTAGAGGAAAGGTCTTAGAGGAAAGGTCTTAGAGGAAAGGTCTTAGAATAAAGGTCTTAGAGGAAAGGTCTTAGAGGAAAGGTCTTAGAGGAAAAGTCTTAGAGGAAAGGTCTTAGAATAAAGGTCTTAGAGGAAAGGTCTTAGAATAAAGGTCTTAGAGGAAAGGTCTTAGAGGAAAAGTCTTAGAGGAAAGGTCTTAGAGGAAAGGTCTTAGAATAAAGGTCTTAGAGGAAAGGTCTTAGAGGAAAGGTCTTAGAGGAAAGGTCTTAGAGGAAAGGTCTTAGGTCTTAGAGGAAAGGTCTTAGAATAAAGGTCTTAGAGGAAAGGTCTTAGGTCTTAGAGGAAAGGTCTTAGAATAAAGGTCTTAGAGGAAAAGTCTTAGAGGAAAGGTCTTAGAATAAAGGTCTTAGAGGAAAGGTCTTAGAGGAAAGGTCTTAGAATAAAGGTCTTAGAGGAAAGGTCTTAGAATAAAGGTCTTAGAGGAAAGGTCTTAGAGGAAAGGTCTTAGAGGAAAGGTCTTAGAGGAAAGGTCTTAGAATAAAGGTCTTAGAATAAAGGTCTTAGAGGAAAGGTCTTTGAGGAAAGGTCTTAGAATAAAGGTCTTAGAGGAAAGGTCTTAGAGGAAAGGTCTTAGAATAAAGGTCTTAGAATAAAGGTCTTAGAGGAAAGGTCTTAGAATAAAGGTCTTAGAGGAAAGGTCTTAGAATAAAGGTCTTAGAGGAAAGGTCTTAGAATAAAGGTCTTAGAGGAAAGGTCTTAGAGGAAAGGTCTTAGAGGAAAGGTCTTAGAGGAAAAGTCTTAGAATAAAGGTCTTAGAGGAAAGGTCTTAGAGGAAAGGTCTTAGAATAAAGGTCTTAGAGGAAAGGTCTTAGAATAAAGGTCTTAGAATAAAGGTCTTAGAGGAAAGGTCTTAGAGGAAAGGTCTTAGAATAAAGGTCTTAGAATAAAGGTCTTAGAGGAAAAGTCTTAGAATAAAGGTCTTAGAGGAAAGGTCTTAGAATAAAGGTCTTAGAGGAAAGGTCTTAGAGGAAAGGTCTTAGAATAAAGGTCTTAGAGGAAAGGTCTTAGAATAAAGGTCTTAGAATAAAGGTCTTAGAGGAAAGGTCTTAGAGGAAAGGTCTTAGAATAAAGGTCTTAGAATAAAGGTCTTAGAATAAAGGTCTTAGAATAAAGGTCTTAGAGGAAAGGTCTTAGAGGAAAGGTCTTAGAATAAAGGTCTTAGAGGAAAAGTCTTAGAATAAAGGTCTTAGAGGAAAGGTCTTAGAGGAAAGGTCTTAGAATAAAGGTCTTAGAGGAAAGGTCTTAGAATAAAGGTCTTAGAATAAAGGTCTTAGAGGAAAGGTCTTAGAATAAAGGTCTTAGAATAAAGGTCTTAGAGGAAAGGTCTTAGAATAAAGGTCTTAGAGGAAAGGTCTTAGAATAAAGGTCTTAGAGGAAAGGTCTTAGAGGAAAGGTCTTAGAGGAAAGGTCTTAGAGGAAAGGTCTTAGAATAAAGGTCTTAGAGGAAAGGTCTTAGAGGAAAGGTCTTAGAATAAAGGTCTTAGAGGAAAAGTCTTAGAATAAAGGTCTTAGAGGAAAGGTCTTAGAGGAAAGGTCTTAGAATAAAGGTCTTAGAGGAAAGGTCTTAGAATAAAGGTCTTAGAATAAAGGTCTTAGAGGAAAGGTCTTAGAATAAAGGTCTTAGAATAAAGGTCTTAGAATAAAGGTCTTAGAATAAAGGTCTTAGAGGAAAGGTCTTAGAATAAAGGTCTTAGAGGAAAGGTCTTAGAGGAAAGGTCTTAGAGGAAAGGTCTTAGAATAAAGGTCTTAGAGGAAAGGTCTTAGAATAAAGGTCTTAGAATAAAGGACCCTGATTTTATTAATTATTTCAAAAGGGAATGGTCTGTATATTTAGAAAATAATGACCTGCCAGGAATGTCAGCTTGTACTCTTTGGGAAGCCGGAAAAGCAGTTATGAGAGGCAAAATAATCTCTTTTTCATCAAATAAGAAAAAGAGGGAAAGTTCAAGGATATCAGATTTAGAACTCAGGATTAAATCATTAGAAATTGTCTACAGTACCTCCAAAGAGGAACACACACTGAATGAATTAAGAAAAGCTAAACTTGAATTAAACAAAATTATTGATAAACAAACACAGTTTCTCATACAAAGACTTCGCTTGGAGAACTTTGAGCACGGAAATAAATCTGGAAGGTTCCTAGCTAACCAACTAAAGAGAAACAAAGAGAAAACAACAATCACTTCTGTTAAAGACTCAAAAGGAAATGTCACCCATGACCCCGATGTAATCAACAATGCTTTTAGGGACTTCTATAAAACCTTATATTCATCACAAAATGATCCATCAGATAGTAACATAGATCAGTTTCTTAGTAATATCAACCTTCCAAAATTACAAACCGAACAGGCAATGGCTCTGGATTCACCTCTTTCAATAGGAGAACTCCATGAAGCCCTTCAACATATGCCTAGTAACAAAGCCCCGGGACCAGATGGTTTTCCAGCAGAGTTCTACAAAGAATTTTGGACTGTTTTGGCACCTGCATTTCACAAAATGGTATTACAAGTTAAGCAGAATGGCAGATTATCCCCACACATGAACTCTGCTAACATTATCTTGCTACAGAAACCAGGAAAAGACCCCATACTTCCATCCAGCTACCGCCCAATATCTCTAATAAATGCAGACCTCAAAATAATTTGTAAAGCCCTCGCCAAAAGAATAGAAAAAATAACTCCACTTATAATACATCCTGACCAGACAGGTTTCATAAAGGGTAGACACTCATCCACTAACACTCGCAGGCTAATTAATCTCATAGACTATTCTAACATCAACAACCTGGAAACCACAATAGTCTCTCTAGATGCAGAAAAAGCATTTGATCGAGTGAACTGGAAATTTTTATTCGCAGCATTAAACAAATTTGGGTTTGGGTCACACTTCATCAACTGGATAAGGATATTATATAGCTCCCCAAATGCGTGTGTGAGGACAAATGATCAAACCTCTCCAAACTTCAGTCTGCAGAGAGGTACAAGACAGGGTTGCCAACTTTCTCCCTCACTTTTTGCTATTTTCATCGAACCTTTAGCAGCTGCTATCAGACAAGAAAGAAATATTAAAGGCATCCAACCCCAAAATATTGAGCATAAAATAAGTCTTTATGCTGATGATGTTTTACTTTTCCTTCAGAACTCTCAAACGTCTCTCACTCACACGATCACACTCATAAATAAATTCTCAGCACTTTCTGACTACTCTATCAATTGGTCTAAGACCACAGTTCTGCCCATTAACTGCAGGGTCCAGAATATACCTGCGATCACTTTACAGTCAGGAAATATCAGATATTTAGGCATAAACATTTCCTCCAGGCTCTCAGAGCTAACAAAGCTAAATTATGTGCAATTATTAAAGACAGTAGAGGACGATCTCTCTCGTTGGAAGTCCTTACCTATATCACTTATGGGGAGAGTTACAACCATTAAAATGATGATACTACCAAAAGTTAATTATTTGTTCTCAATGATCCCCATAAAACCATCTGCTACTTGGTTTAAGTCACTAGATTCTTGCATCTCCAAATTTCTGTGGAAAAACAAACCACCACGTATTAGTTTAAAAACCCTACAGAAAACTAAGGAAAGTGGTGGATTAGATTTACCTAATTTTCAGCACTATTCCTTAGCCAATAGGTTACAGTATATATCAAAATGGTTTAAACCTAGCCCAATAGATGAACCATGGATAAATATAGAACAAGCATTGTGTGATAATCTGGAAATCTCTGACCTGCCACTTATTAGTCAAAACGTAAAACATCACAAATGTTTCAAAAGCATTAACATCAGCACCTCTCTGACAGCCTGGTGGGAATTTCTTAAAATAACAAAGTCTTCAATTGTCCCATGTAAGCTTACACCCATCTGGAACAATCCTGACATACTGCAAAACAAAAAAATGCTAAACTTTACTCTGTGGAAGATCAAAGGAATCAAACATCTGGAACATATAATCCAAAATGGAAATTTTATTTCATTTGATGAGCTCATATCACAACATCAGATAGGCAGCAATAAATTCCTAGAATATCAACAACTTAAGTCTATAATAACAAAGAAATATATCCCCCACCAACCAGACTTACAACTCCCGACTAGGGTAGCAGAATTTCTAAGCATCTGCACCCCAAAACTACTATCAAAAATATATAAATTATTGTCTAAAATAGATGACACAATGTCTCTACCGTCCTCAAAATGGGAGGCAGATTTATCCATCAGTTCTAGTCATAGCTTCTGGCCACAAATATGTTTGAACACCTTTAGAATGACTCAGAATTCTAATTTACAGCTCATACAATACAAAATCCTTCATAGAACACACTATACAGGACAAAGGATGTTCAGGATGGGTCTGACACACTCAAACATCTGCTCACATTGCACAGACAACACACCTGATGATTATGCACACGCTTTGTGGTTCTGTGCGCCTGTCCAGAAGTTCTGGCTTGAAGTCTGTGAGGACCTATCAACATGGCTAAAGTGTAGCATCCCTGCATGCCCCACACTGTGCATACTGGGTGACTTAGACAACATCAACATGGAAATTAACTCAGCACACATGGTTCTCACAGTGTTATGTATCGCAAAGAAAACTATTCTCATGAACTGGAAAGCGAAGAACAATCTGTGTATTAACCAGTTTAGAAATTTTCTTTTAGATTATATTAGCATGGAAACAATGTCTGCCTCCTCAAAACATCAATTGGCTGAATTTCATTCTCTCTGGTCCCCTCTGATTAGCTTTATCACTTAGTGGTGGTGGTGGGTTGCTGTCCCGTCGCTCTGGGCGGTTGGGTGTGTGCTGGGGGGGGCTGTGTGGCTTCGGGCGTCTGGTGGTCTCTCGGGTCGTGGGGACCGGGTTGGTCATTGCTGGGGGGGACTGTGTGTCAGGCTTGGAGGGCAGTTTTGGGGGCTTGCGGGTGGGACTGTCTTGCGGTGTGGGGCGGGGTCCCTTAGAGGCCTTGGGGTGGTGGCTGCTGGCTCTATGCCGGGTGGCTGGGCCGCTCCGGCATGGGTGGTGGTGCTGGGCCTGGGCCCTGGTGGCTGGGCGCTGCCTTGCGCCCGGGGGGGGGGCCCTGCCTGTGCCTGGGGGGGCTGGGTTGTCCTGGACGCGCCACAGTATGGGTGGGTTGGTGCAGGTCCTGGTGCCGGGCTTGTTGCTCTGGGACCTCCAAGGTGTCCGCAGATGGTTGTTTTTTTTTTTTTCAGGGTGTTGGGGCGTGCGGTGGGGGGGGGCGGTGCTTTTCCCCTGTTGGGGGGGTGGGTGGGGGGGCCTGGGTGATGGTCTGGGTGATGGTGGGTCTCAGGCCCGGGCTGCTGCGACTGGTGTGACCGGGTGGTTTGTTTGTTTGTCTGTTTGTTTTTTGTTGTTGTTTGTTTGTTGTTTGTAGAGGTCCTCCGGGGTGGGGTGGGGTGGGGCGGGATGGGTACCTTCTGGGGGTACAGTAGCTCCCGCAATATGGTCGCTGCAGGCCCCGAGCCTGGTGGACATCAGCCCCTCCTGCCCTGTGTTGGCTCCCAGGTAGCGGGGATGCCTATTGCAGCCAGTCCCTGGCTGCCTTCTCCGGGGGAGAGTAGCTCCCCCCGGTGTATATCCCCATACCCCTCTCCCTTCTGGCTCCTGTACACAGCACACACTCACACATGAAGGGTTTTGGGGCCGTGTGTGTTCGGTGGGGTGTAGTGGATGGGGCCACGTAGGTGGTCCCCTTTGGTTGCACTCTGCAGTTCCCCGCCCCTGTTTTAATTACACCTTAGACATTACTACTTATCAAACACACACTCACACACACACATTAGGTCTTGGGGGGTGGTTACACTGAGTGGCATCTGGTGGGCGGGGCTCTTTGGGTATGTAGGCTGCCCAGAGGGCCGCGCTCCCAGTCCTACAAGTTTGGCTGCCCCTCAATTTTATCGCTCACTATTAGAAAATATTGAAGAGCCAGAAGGGTGAGGGGAGGGGTCTTCTTCCCACACCCCTGCTTCCTGGTTGCTGCTCGAGGCGGGAGGGGCCAAGAGGATTAATTAATTGTTCTGCTGGTTCGGGGTCTGTGGTGGCTGGGGGGCTGCTGGCCCCCTGGTGTGCCCGCTGCACTACACCCCAGCGGAGTTGAGGGAGGGAGGACGTGTGGATGTATGGGACGTGAAAGTGTGTGTGGTAATGATTGGGCCTGGATCTGGGACTTGCTGTCGCCTGGCCTGGCCTGGCCTGCCTGTGCTTCTCCCGATGGGGGGGCGGCATTGCCTCTCTCCGCTGCTCGCGACTTCACCCACCTGTGGGCACGTCTTGACTCCCAGGGCACTTGGCCAGGGGTGCTGGGGCAGGCGCTGACCCACTGCGTGGCTGTCTGGGGCACTTGGCCCTCCTGGGTATTGGGTGGGGCCTCTGCCGGGGGGTTTGGGGGCGCTCGGGCTCCCGGGCCCGGGTCCAGTGCACGGCCCATGTCTGGGCGGCTGGGACCTGGCGGGGTCGGTGGGCTGTTGCCCCTGGCTCTCTGAGGGCCTCTGCCCTATGCTTATGGGGGCTCTATCCGGGGGCTTCCTCTGCCGTCTTCTGGGTGGATGCGTGGTTGTCCCTGCGGTGGGCTTCCTGGGTTCTGTGCTCCGTGGGGGCTGCTGGTGGCCTGGGTCTTGTGGCCCTCTCTGCCTGCTTCTGATTGCTGGGGGGGGGGCTGTGGATTGTGGCCCTGTACACTTATACACTCATAACTAACCACGGTTACCATGTAGATCCTGTGCCATGGGTGTTGCATGTTCTCACACACACACACACACACACACACACACACACACACACACACACACACACACACACACACACACACACACACACACACACACACACACACATTTATTAGCCCAGTAGCATGCTCGCTAAGCAGTTGATGTGTTATCATGTCGTCTCAGGTCATCTATCCACAGCTGTGTTGTATGCGATTACCGCTTCTTGTGCTTGTTTTTGTTTGTTTGTGTGTTTGTTTTTTCTCTGCTTGTCTGCTTTCAGGTGCTCCTGGTGGCGCTAAGGCTGGATTCCCCTCAGAGGCCATGGATTGTTGTCTGTTTTGTTTTTTACAGGTGTAGCAGCTGGTTGTCTGGTTTTTGTTTCTATTTTTGTTCTGTTTCCTCTTCTTTCCTCTTCTTCTTTCCTTGTCCCCCGGTCCGGTTCAGTTCTATTACATGTTATATATTGTAAACAAAAATAAATAAATGGGCATCAAGGGGAGCTTTACATTTATAAAACTTCCCTTGGCAAAGCAAATCTGTTTGGCATCAAAGGTATTCAGACTACATTTCTGCTGCCATAATGCTGAACAGGACAAGGGGGAAAAAGAAAAGAAAAAAAAAAAAAAAAAAAAAAAAAAAAAAAAAAAAAAAAGAATAAAGGTCTTAGAATAAAGGTCTTAGAGGAAAGGTCTTAGAATAAAGGTCTTAGAGGAAAGGTCTTAGAGGAAAGGTCTTAGAGGAAAGGTCTTAGAATAAAGGTCTTAGAGGAAAGGTCTTAGAATAAAGGTCTTAGAATAAAGGTCTTAGAATAAAGGTCTTAGAATAAAGGTCTTAGAGGAAAGGTCTTAGAATAAAGGTCTTAGAGGAAAGGTCTTAGAATAAAGGTCTTAGAGGAAAGGTCTTAGAGGAAAGGTCTTAGAGGAAAGGTCTTAGAATAAAGGTCTTAGAGGAAAGGTCTTAGAGGAAAGGTCTTAGAATAAAGGTCTTAGAGGAAAGGTCTTAGAATAAAGGTCTTAGAGGAAAGGTCTTAGAGGAAAGGTCTTAGAGGAAAGGTCTTAGAATAAAGGTCTTAGAGGAAAGGTCTTAGAGGAAAGGTCTTAGAGGAAAAGTCTTAGAATAAAGGTCTTAGAGGAAAAGTCTTAGAGGAAAGGTCTTAGAGGAAAGGTCTTAGAGGAAAGGTCTTAGAATAAAGGTCTTAGAGGAAAGGTCTTAGAGGAAAGGTCTTAGAGGAAAGGTCTTAGAATAAAGGTCTTAGAGGAAAAGTCTTAGAATAAAGGTCTTAGAGGAAAAGTCTTAGAGGAAAGGTCTTAGAGGAAAGGTCTTAGAATAAAGGTCTTAGAGGAAAGGTCTTAGAGGAAAGGTCTTAGAGGAAAGGTCTTAGAATAAAGGTCTTAGAGGAAAAGTCTTAGAATAAAGGTCTTAGAGGAAAAGTCTTAGAGGAAAGGTCTTAGAGGAAAGGTCTTAGAGGAAAGGTCTTAGAATAAAGGTCTTAGAGGAAAGGTCTTAGAGGAAAGGTCTTAGAGGAAAGGTCTTAGAATAAAGGTCTTAGAGGAAAGGTCTTAGAGGAAAGGTCTTAGAATAAAGGTCTTAGAGGAAAGGTCTTAGAGGAAAGGTCTTAGAATAAAGGTCTTAGAGGAAAGGTCTTAGAATAAAGGTCTTAGAGGAAAGGTCTTAGAATAAAGGTCTTAGAGGAAAGGTCTTAGAGGAAAGGTCTTAGAATAAAGGTCTTAGAGGAAAGGTCTTAGAGGAAAGGTCTTAGAATAAAGGTCTTAGAGGAAAGGTCTTAGAGGAAAGGTCTTAGAATAAAGGTCTTAGAGGAAAGGTCTTAGAGGAAAGGTCTTAGAATAAAGGTCTTAGAATAAAGGTCTTAGAATAAAGGTCTTAGAGGAAAGGTCTTAGAGGAAAGGTCTTAGAATAAAGGTCTTAGAGGAAAGGTCTTAGAGGAAAGGTCTTAGAGGAAAGGTCTTAGAATAAAGGTCTTAGAGGAAAAGTCTTAGAGGAAAGGTCTTAGAGGAAAGGTCTTAGAATAAAGGTCTTAGAGGAAAGGTCTTAGAGGAAAGGTCTTAGAATAAAGGTCTTAGAGGAAAGGTCTTAGAGGAAAGGTCTTAGAATAAAGGTCTTAGAGGAAAAGTCTTAGAATAAAGGTCTTAGAGGAAAGGTCTTAGAATAAAGGTCTTAGAGGAAAGGTCTTAGAGGAAAGGTCTTAGAATAAAGGTCTTAGAGGAAAGGTCTTAGAGGAAAGGTCTTAGAGGAAAGGTCTTAGAGGAAAGGTCTTGGAGTAAAGGTCTTAGAGGAAAGGTCTTAGAATAAAGGTCTTAGAGGAAAAGTCTTAGAATAAAGGTCTTAGAGGAAAGGTCTTAGAATAAAGGTCTTAGAATAAAGGTCTTAGAGGAAAGGTCTTAGAGGAAAGGTCTTAGAGGAAAGGTCTTAGAATAAAGGTCTTAGAGGAAAGGTCTTAGAGGAAAGGTCTTAGAATAAAGGTCTTCACCGCCAACAGCAACAAACTCAGGCATTCAGAAAGATGGCGAACGCAGAGCGAGATGAAGCTGCGTCCCTCTCCATCTGTGATGAGCTGGTTATGGCACAGACGATGCACAACGTTCTCCATCGCCTTGTTTCTTTCTTTCTGACAACAACAGGAATATCGTCTCCTTCCACTTCAGGGTGACCATCGCGGGAAAACGACAGTGGATCGCTCGATCCAATCCTTAATTCAATCAAGAGTAATCCGATCCGTTTCTTGTCGGATTAAAAGCTTGTTACATGAGCTGAATAACTCAGTCTTGTTGTAATTCAGCCATTAATCCGATCCAATCATGTAACCACACTGAGTGTTTATGAGAAAGCATTGTTTGCTAGCATCTGCTGCTAACTTATAGCTAACTGCTAACTTATAGCTAACTGCTAACTTATAGCTAACTGCTAATTTACAGCTAACTGCTAACTTACAGCTAACTGCTGACTTAAAGCTAACTTACAGCTAACTGCTGACTTACAACTAACTGCTGACTTAAAGCTAACTTACAGCTAACTGCTGACTTACAGGTAACTTACAGCTAACTGCTGACTTAAAGCTAACTTACAGCTAACTGCTGACTTACAGCTAACTGCTTGCTTACAGCTAACTGCTTGCTTACAGCTAACTGCTAGCTTACAGCTAACTGCTAACTCACAGCTAACTCCTACCTTACAGCTAACTTACAGCTATGTTAACTTACAGCTAACTGCTAACTTACAGCTAACTCACAGCTAACTGATAACTTACAGCTTACTGCTAACTTGCAGCTAACTCACAGCTAACTGCTGCCTTACAGCTTACTGCTAACTTGCAGCTAACTGATAACTTACAGCTAGTATCTCGCTTACAGCTAACTGCTGACTTACAGCTAACTGCTACCTTACAGCTAACTGCTGACTTACAGCTAAATGCTGACTTACAGCTAACTGCTAACTTACAGCTAACTGCTGACTTAAAGCTAAATGCTAACTTACAGCTAACTGCTGACTTACAGCTTACTGCTAACTTGAAGCTAACTGATAACCTACAGCTAGTATCTCACTTACAGCTAACTGCTAGCTTACAGCTAAATGCTGACTTACAGCTAACTGCTAACTTAAAGCTAACTGCTAGCTTACAGCTAACTGCTAATGTACAGTCTGGCCCAAGTGAAGCAGAAACTCAACCCACTTTCAACATATTTGCATCTTGCTCTTAAATTCTCCTTAAGACCTCAACGCTGTCGTTCTTCCACGAGCTCGAGTCATGTGTGAAATTTATCTAATTTCATATTGTTGTGAGTTTAGGGTCCACATGATGAGATTAACTGGATTACAGCTACAGTTGGGTTCTGCTCCTTATCTGAGGGTAATTATCCTTGGATATATGGCGGTGAATGAATGGAATCACTGGCACAAAGCATGTCATACCCCGGTACGATAGGTGGCGCTGTCCCCATTTCAGCTATCGCTAATAGAGCCACTTCCTGTTGGCGTCTTCACCGCCAACAACAACAAACTCAGGCATTCAGAAAGATGGCGAACGCAGAGCGAGATGAAGCTGCGTCCCTCTCCATCTGTGATGAGCTGGTTATGGAACAGACGATGCACAACGTTCTCCATCACGTTGTTTCTTTCTTTCTGACGACAACAACAGGAATATCGTCTCCTTCCACTTCAGGGTGACGATCGTGGGAAAACGACAGTGGATCGCTCGATCCAATCCTTAATTCAATCAAGAGTAATCCGATCCGTTTCTTGTCGGATTAAAAGCTTGTTACATGAGCTGAATAACTCAGTCTTGTTGTAATTCAGCCATTAATCCGATCCAATCATGTAACCACACTGAGTGTTTATGAGAAAGCATTGTTTGCTAGCATCTGCTGCTAACTTATAGCTAACTGCTAACTTATAGCTAACTGCTAACTTATAGCTAACTGCTAATTTACAGCTAACTGCTAACTTACAGCTAACTGCTGACTTAAAGCTAACTTACAGCTAACTGCTGACTTACAACTAACTGCTGACTTAAAGCTAACTTACAGCTAACTGCTGACTTACAGGTAACTTACAGCTAACTGCTGACTTAAAGCTAACTTACAGCTAACTGCTGACTTACAGCTAACTGCTTGCTTACAGCTAACTGCTTGCTTACAGCTAACTGCTAGCTTACAGCTAACTGCTAACTCACAGCTAACTCCTACCTTACAGCTAACTTACAGCTATGTTAACTTACAGCTAACTGCTAACTTACAGCTAACTCACAGCTAACTGATAACTTACAGCTTACTGCTAACTTGCAGCTAACTCACAGCTAACTGCTGCCTTACAGCTAACTGCTAACTTACAGCTAACTCACAGCTAACTGCTAGCTTACAGCTAACTGCTAACGTACAGCTAACTTACAGCTAACTGCTAGCTTACAGCTAACTGCTAGCTTACAGCTTACTGCTAACTTGCAGCTAACTGATAACCTACAGCTAGTATCTCACTTACAGCTAACTGCTGACTTACAGCTAACTGCTAACTTACAGCTAACTGCTGACTTACAGCTAACTGCTACCTTACAGCTAACTGCTACCTTACAGCTAACTGCTAGCTTACAGCTAACTGCTAATGTACAGTCTGGCCCAAGTGAAGCAGAAACTCAACCCACTTTCAACATATTTGCATCTTACTCTTAAATTCTCCTTAAAACCTCAACGCTGTCGTTCTTCCACATGATGAGATTAACTGGATTACAGCTACAGTTGGGTTCTGCTCCTTATCTGAGGGTAATTATCCTTGGATATATGGCGGTGAATGAATGGAATCACTGGCACAAAGCGTGTCATACCCCGGTACGGTAGGTGGCGCTTTCCCCATTTCAGCTATCGCTAATAGAGCCACTTCCTGTTGACGTCTTCACCACCAACAGCAACAAACTCAGGCATTCAGAAAGATGGCGAACGCAGAGCGAGATGAAGCTGCGTCCCTCTCCATCTGTGATGAGCTGGTTATGGAACAGACGATGCACAACGGCGCATTCTCCATCGCCTTGTTTCTTTCTTTCTGACAACAACAGGAATATCGTCTCCTTCCACTTCAGGGTGACCATCGCGGGAAAACGACAGTGGATCGCTCGATCCAATCCTTAATTCAATCAAGAGTAATCCGATCCGTTTCTTATCGGATTAAAAGCTTGGTACATGAGCTGAATAACTCAGTCTTGTTGTAATTTAGCCATTAATCCGATCCGCTCATGTAACCACACTGAGTGTTTATGAGAAAGCATTGTTTGCTAGCATCTGCTGCTAACTTATACCTAACTGCTAATTTACAGCTAACTGCTAACTTACAGCTAACTGCTAACTTACAGCTAACTGCTGACTTACAGCTAACTGCTGACTTAAAGCTAACTTACAGCTAACTGCTGACTTACAGCTAACTGCTTGCTTACAGCTAACTGCTAACTTACAGCTAACTGCTGACTTACAGCTAGCATCTAACTTACAGCTAACTGCTAACTTACAGCTAACTGCTGACTTAAAGCTAACTTACAGCTAACTGCTGACTTACAGGTAACTTACAGCTAACTGCTGACTTACAGCTAACTGCTGACTTAAAGCTAACTTACAGCTAACTGCTGACTTACAGCTAACTGCTTGCTTACAGCTAACTGCTAACTTACAGCTAACTGCTGACTTACAGCTAACTGCTTGCTTACAGCTAACTGCTAACTTACAGCTAACTGCTGACTTACAGCTAACTGCTAGCTTACAGCTAACTGCTGACTTACAGCTAACTGCTAGCTTACAGCTAACTTACAGCTAACTGCTGACTTACAGCTAACTGCTAGCTTACAGCTAACAGCTAACCTGTTTCCCTCTGGGATCAATAGAGTAACTATCTGTATCTATATATAGAGCTGGAGTGTTTCTGCTGAGTCTCCACCCTGAAAACAGACCGTTAACAGAGTTAAAACTTAGCTAACTGCTAACTTACAGCTAACTGCTGCCTTACAGCTAACTGCTAACAGCAGAGTTAAAACAGGCTGAGACAGAAGGCCGCTGAGCTTAAACCAGCAGTATTTAGACCAAAGTCTGTCCCAAACGCCTCAATAAGACCTTTCTGTGTCAAATTGATTAAAAACAGGTCAAATATGTCACCTTTTTGTCTTAGATTGGATCCAGAGTAACAAAGTATTTTACCTGTAGCTGGTAAGTTGCCTTTTTAAGTCTGAGCTGACAAAGTTTTGAATTTATTTTTACATTTGGAGCTCAGACGACCCGATTTCCACGCGGTCATTGAACGTAGCTCCCAATGGGTTCTCCACAGATGTGCTCTACAGATGTTAATGTCCAGCCTCATTTCTCATTGTTAACACGTTGGATTTAGTTCCCTCCAGCCCTGTTTGTGGAGATTTATCCTCGATTAAAATCATCCAAACTCACTGAAGTTCCACCAGTTTCCAAATCTATGTTCTCAGATCAAAAATACTGTCAAATACTGTTGTTTGAGTGACGAAAACTGATGAAACTCGTCTGTTTTTATTGGGTTTTCATGTGGTTTCACCAGTCTGGGACCTTACATCTGTGTTTTATGGCTGCTCTCATCATATTTTCATATTCTGGAGGCTATAACTGGCTTCTTTACATGTTAAACATGCTTTTTTTCAGCGTTTCTAGTCCAAAATATGACCCGATTCATGAATTAGATTCAATCTGCGGGGGCTGAACGTTCATTTTCATGTTTTTAAGGTATTTTCATGGAGGATTTGTCTCTTAAATCTGATGCTGTAGACATGTAAATGTGACGTCTTCTTCATCATCTTTAATTATTGATGAGCCTGCTTTTCCATCTCTTATATAAAGTGTTTTTATTCTGAATTCTCGGGCTTCTGGGAACAGGAGGAGGTTTAATGTGACCGTCATTTGGACTCAAACAGGACTATTTTCGGGGTTTATCAGGTGTGAAAACGTATTTTCGTCAGATTGGGGGTGCAGGCTCATCCCTCCCCCTTCCAGAGGACAAAGACTAAAATGGGTCAGACTCCGGAGAGAAGCAGCACATCTTGCGCACCAGCCATCATGTAACGCAGTCCATCATCCGGAGACGGAGCAGCTGCAGGTGACCGGATTTCACGCCGTTTCAGGCCGACATGTCCCCGCTATTATCCGCTGGTCTCTGCCGGAGCTGAGCCGCCGCGCTTCTGCGGTTATTCCCCGACTCGTTTTTTATCCCCATTTCCAACATGTCCTCTCGGGATGGAGGGAGACGCTGACTGGCAGTGAACTGGTTGTAACCGGAGCCGCCGGAGCCTCCACTTTCCCCTTCAACACCGACTCATCTGACCGCTGACCGACCGACGGAGGACGATGGAGGCGGCGCCGAGCTGAGCTGTCCCCGCTGAACGTGCAGGCAGAGCCGGGGAACAACAGGCAGGTGTCCGCCGCTTTGTGTCCCAGCTCAGCCTCTTTCATCCAGGACCAGCGGTACAAGCAGCACGGGGCTGCTGTGAGGCACCTGCGGGGAGGTAGAGCTGCACATCGGGTCACTCCGGGTGTGTTGGGCAGGTGGAGATGGCCTCCAGCCCGGGGGCTCAGACCCCAGCTGCTTAGCTTCTAACAAACTAAGCTAAAGCTCCCCACATGGATGCTTTTGGGTTGAAATCAGACTTAGAATTTCTTCTCATTTTGGTGTAGATTTATTTAATTTTTTAGCTGAAAATGAGTCCAAAGTTCTGACTTTTCTAACCCACCGGGACCCCCAAACACTCAAGTTTGATTCGGTTTTATGACTAGAAAATCAGCAACATTATTAATGTTTGAGCACAGTATCGCTGTTTGCAGATTTATCACAAAGCCTGTTGTTAAAGTCCCCACAAAATGAATTTTTTTTGTGTAAATGTTTCTAAAGAAAATGTTAAACAACAACCAAACGAGCCAAAAGACTTTTATCATCATCAGTGTTCAAGATTATATTTTAGAATTTGTGAATTCCTGGACCAGGATGAGGTAATGACTCCTCCTGTGAGTTTATGACTCATCCTGTACCGGGGGGCGTGGCTAATTGTCAACCAATTAAAAGTCTGGAAATATTTGGGGGCGGAGCCGGATCGTGCCAATCGGAACAGGCTGCGCTTTGTTTGGGAGGCGGTTGGGAGATGAATTCAAATAGTCAAATATTCAAAGAGCAATGATTTAACAGGACAATGGTGCCGTTCACTTAATTATTCAAGCCCCACCGTCACAACTGGCGCGGAATTAAATAACAAAGGTTAAAAATATCAAGTCGTACATCAAATCTAGTCTCTACTCACTACCACTGTACGTTTTATCTGAATTATACCCTGAATTAAGGGGTCTTCACATTCAAAATGTTCCCGTAAATCGATGAGGAAGTGAATGAAATCAAATATTTACAGATATTTCTGTACTTCAAACTCTGCTTTGCCACTAATGAACCTGCAGAAACTACAGACTTTATTGCATTAGTCGCACTATAAAAACCAACTCAGGAATGTATTAAAAAACCTTCTATGTTTGGATCCAGAGCCGAAACATCATCATCCTGCAGGCTTTTCAACTGCTTGTCCCAAATATTCCTTTTTAAAAATATAAAACCGACCAAAAGGTACCAAAAAAGCACCTAAATCTACCAAGAGGTGCCAGTTAAAGTGAACCGAAGCCCGGTGGCTGACAGCGATGTCTGATATCACATATTAAAAAAGATTTAAAAAGCAATTATTAACCCGACAAACAAATGATTTGGTCATAGGCTCAATCCCAAAAAGTATTACCAAAGGGAAGTTTAGTTAGCTAATTAGTTATTAGTTATTAGTTAGCTAACTGTAGCTAACTGTGGCTGAAAGCCTTTAATATGCGTTTCAACCAAAAAGGACCATTTCTTCTTGACTTGTCTCAGTTAACTAAGCAGTCAGGTGGGAAGATTCGTCAAATGAACTGAATGAACTGTGAAAAATCAGTATCTAAGGGTAGAGATGAGGGAGTGTGGTTCAGAAAGTTTCCCTTTCCTCTGGTTTTCTGTGGTCCGAAAGTTCTTCATCAGGTAAATATTTTCATGTAGATTAAAGAAATTTAGCTTAATTTTTACTGATATACCGACGAGACATAAAACTATCGGTTGATTTAATGAATAATTACCGTATTTCTTTATATTTTATTGATCTCAAAGTGCTATAAAAGACCTTTTAGCAATAAGCTTTCTTAAAAAGGTCTGTTTAAAAGCAGTCTGTGGGGCGTTCAGGCGCTCCTCGGCCTCGTAGCTGCAGAGGAAAGGTCTGGAGGCTGAGTAATTCCTTTAGGTATTGGGGGGTCCGTGAATGCACCATCGAGTGAGGAGGGAGACTCAATTCTGAGTGGGACGGGGGGGAAGATTGTTCTTACTTCCAGACTCATAAGCTTCATCTTTTAGTCTCCACAGTCCTAAATGTCTTAGTTCAACACAAACAGGAAGTTTTTGTCCAGTTCATGTGTTGATGCGATTGTTTGCTCGCATCTGCTGCTGACTTACAGCTAACTGCTAACTCACAGCTAACTGCTAACTTACAGCTAGCATCTAACTTACAGCTAACTGCTAACTTACAGCTAACTGCTAACTGCTAACTTACAGCTAGCATCTAACTTACAGCTAACTGCTGACTCACAGCTAACTGGTAACTCACAGCTAACTGCTGACTTACAGCTAGCATCTAATTTACAGCTAACTGCTAACTTATAGCTACATGCTAACTGCTAACTTACAGCTAGCATCTAACTTACAGCTAACTGCTAACTTACAGCTAACTGCTAACTTACAGCTAACTGCTAACTAACAGCTAACTGCTGACTCACAGCTAACTGGTAACTCACAGCTAACTGCTGACTTACAGCTAGCATCTAATTTACAGCTAACTGCTAACTTATAGCTACATGCTAACTGCTAACTTACAGCTAGCATCTAACTTACAGCTAACTGCTAACTTACAGCTAACTGCTAACTTACAGCTAACTGCTAACTAACAGCTAACTGCTAACTTACAGCTAACTGCTGACTTACAGCTAACTGCTAACTTACAGCTAACTTCTAACTTACAGCTAACTGCTGACTTACAGCTAACTGCTAACTTACAGCTAACTTCTAACTAACAGCTAACTGCTAACTTACAGCTAACTGCTAACTTACAGCTAACTGCTGACTTACAGCTAACTGCTGACTTACAGCTAACTGCTAACTTACAGCTAACTGCTGACTTACAGCTAACTGCTAACTTACAGCTAACTGCTAACTTACAGCTAACTGCATGTGTCTTAAACTCACCCAAAACCTCAGATTCGTAAGACTGAGAATCAGCAGAAAACTGTCTCCTGAACACATTTAAACTGACTTTAGTCCGTCTGGCTCCAGCTTCGGCGCAGACTGACCACATCAGCAGCTTTAGCTGCTCTCTGGCTAACATCCGGCACATCGGGGTCCTGATAAGTGATGACCAAGGTGCAGCTGGCTGTGGCTGATAGTGGGTCAGATAGCAGCAGATAAGGGGAATTAACAGCCCTGTGTTCCTGACAGGAGACGGGCTAAAGTCCCGTTCTGTGGACTGTGGACCCAAAGAGCCGCCGAGCGTCTGATGGACGGCTCACACGACCAGCCCGGTGAGTCTCTGCTCCTAAGGACGCGTATTTATGGGCATTTAAGCATTTAATTCACAGTTTTATTCCCATAGAAATGTGAGGAAACTGGAGTGTCAGGATGTGACTGATGGAAAAGATCCTGATGTGAGCCAGATGTTCAGACACTGGGATAAAAGGCTGATCTGTGATGAGTTTTGAGTTATTTTTAGGTGGTTGTATCAGTATTTTTACCTCCTGTCCTCCTGAATTTCAGCGTGTGATGTGAAGCGGGCTTTGATTCGTGGACAGCCGGCCCCCCCAACACGCTCATGACCTCCTTCTAAAAATGGAAGCTGCCTCCTTCAGGAGCAGCTTCCATTTTTAGCTTCCTATTTTTCCCTCTAAATTAGCTCTCTTTGTGGTTCTCAGATAGATCTGGGACACATCAGCCTGTTGACCTGACACTTTCCTCCCGTAGAAGAAGAAGAAGAAGAAGAAGAAGCCGCTCTGAGACGTTTAAATGAAACCGATCAAGTGTCACAGTGTGTTTTTTACAGCTTAGAGCAGCTCAAAGGACAGGAATGAATAACTGCGGCGTCGTTTCTCTGCAGAACGTTGGTGTGGATCTCAGCTCCGAAGCCTTTCTGATTCGACGGGACCTGCTGCAGCCATGGCTCCGCCCCTCCGACCTTTACCGAAGCTCAGGCTCCTCCTCTCCGTTGCGGCGGCGCTCCTGATGATGTCACTTCCTGTGTCGGCCCTGCAACCGGAGACGTGTTTCTCCAGACAGCACCAGAGCGCCACCGTCGACGTCAGAGTGGCGGCGAGCAGGACCACGACGGTCATGGGCGCCCGGGTGGTCCGAACCGAGAGGGACTGCGTCCTCGCCTGCTGCTCAGAGGAAGTGCAACCAGGTGAGTTAACCCGGGTTATCTGGTCCTTTCATGGCCCTGAGATGGTGCTATAGGTATGAATAATGCAGATAATCCATAAATAATGTGAAAAAGCTCCTATAAAATATGACCAACTTAATTTAACCCGGGTTATCTGGTCCTTTCATGGCACTGAGATGGTGCTATAGGTATGAATAATGCAGATAATCCATAAATAATGTGAAAAAGCTCCTATAAAATATGGCTCCAACTTAATTTAACCCGGGTTATCTGGTCCTTTCATGGCACTGAGATGGTGCTATAGGTATGAATAATGCAGATAATCCATAAATAATGTGAAAAAGCTCCTAAAATATGACCAACTTAATTTAACCCGGGTTATCTGGTCCTTTCATGGCACTGAGATGGTGCTATAGGTATGAATAATGCAGATAATCCATAAATAATGTGAAAAAGCTCCTATAAAATATGGCTCCAGCTTAATTTAACCCGGGTTATCTGGTCCTTTCATGGCACTGAGATGGTGCTATAGGTATGAATAATGCAGATAATCCATAAATAATGTGAAAAAGCTCCTATAAAATATGACTCCAGCTTAATTTAACCCGGGTTATCTGGTCCTTTCATGGCCCTGAGATGGTGCTATAGGTATGAATAATGCAGATAATCCATAAATAATGTGAAAAAGCTCCTAAAATATGGCTCCAACTTAATTTAACCCGGGTTATCTGGTCCTTTCATGGCACTGAGATGGTGCTATAGGTATGAATAATGCAGATAATCCATAAATAATGTGAAAAAGCTCCTATAAAATATGTCCAACTTAATTTAACCCGGGTTATCTGGTCCTTTCATGGCACTGAGGTGGTGCTATAGGTATGAATAATGCAGATAATCCATAAATAATGTGAAAAAGCTCCTAAAATATGGCTCCAACTTAATTTAACCCGGGTTATCTGGTCCTTTCATGGCACTGAGATGGTGCTATAGGTATGAATAATGCAGATAATCCATAAATAATGTGAAAAAGCTCCTAAAATATGGCTCCAGCTTAATTTAACCCGGGTTATCTGGTCCTTTCATGGCACTGAGATGGTGCTATAGGTATGAATAATGCAGATAATCCATAAATAATGTGAAAAAGCTCCTATAAAATATGTCCAACTTAATTTAACCCGGGTTATCTGGTCCTTTCATGGCACTGAGGTGGTGCTATAGGTATGAATAATGCAGATAATCCATAAATAATGTGAAAAAGCTGCTATTAAATATGACCAGCTTAATTTAACCCGGGTTATCTGGTCCTTTCATGGCCCTGAGATGGTGCTATAGGTATGAATAATGCAGATAATCCATAAATAATGTGAAAAAGCTCCTATAAAATATGTCCAACTTAATTTAACCCGGGTTATCTGGTCCTTTCATGGCCCTGAGATGGTGCTATAGGTATGAATAATGCAGATAATCCATAAATAATGTGAAAAAGCTCCTATAAAATATGACCAACTTAATTTAACCCGGGTTATCTGGTCCTTTCATGGCCCTGAGATGGTGCTATAGGTATGAATAATGCAGATAATCCATAAATAATGTGAAAAAGCTCCTATAAAATATGACCAGCTTAATTTAACCCGGGTTATCTGGTCCTTTCATGGCACTGAGATGGTGCTATAGGTATGAATAATGCAGATAATCCATAAATAATGTGAAAAAGCTCCTATAAAATATGACCAACTTAATTTAACCCGGGTTATCTGGTCCCACACTGACAAAAAAGGTACTTTTGAGGGTGTCACTGGTGACATTTTGGACTCTTTGACTGAACGCACGACACCCTCTGAGCAGAATTTGTCCCTTTTGAAAGTAGATGTGTGATAAAGTAACAAACAGACTTTACATCTTTCAGAATACTGAGTCTAAAGATGCTTAAAAACCCTCTCATGGTCTCACAAACACTCAGACTGAACTATTTCTGTGTGACGAGCTGTCAGCAGCCTCCTTTGAAAACGCTGATAAGTCTTTGGTGGTATTTCTGGCTCTGAGGTAGGAGCTTCATTTGGAAATCTGGCTTAATTGCTAAGTTATATTTGAATTATTTTTTTAAATTACAACTAAAAACAACCAACAGCAACGTTGTTTTAAATTTAAACTACAAAACATTATTTATGATAATAAAAGAAATCAGTTATTCTGTTTCAAAACAGAATCAACACTAAAGCTGTTGTGGGCGGAGCCTAATCAGGCCACTGGAGCTGACCAATGAGAGCAGAGTGGCCTCTTCAGGGCTGGGACATCCTCCCTAACTCCTCTTTTTTCAGGAAATGCATAAATACGGCTAACTTTTACTGAAGTAACGACAGATTTCTCATTACAGATTTAAGCTGGCTGAGAAATAATTATTTTCACTGCTTTTCACAGACTGAATTCATTCATTTTTACGTAAATTTTTCAAGCTGTAAATAGAACTTATTTAAAATAGATCAACATGATAAAAATGTCTTTCTGTAATTCACAGTTTGACACAGACAGATATTGTGAGCTATGTTAATGAAAAACTCCTGGATGTTCTGTTTAACCTTTTGTTGGGGTTAGCTAGCATGCTAGCATCGCTAATGTTGCATCTTCAAAATGTCACCAATCTCAAATCTTTGCTCTTTTTTCCAAAACTATAAGACAGATTGTGTGTTTTACCACAATTAGCCTTAACTTGTCTGTATATCATGTCAAACATGGTGGGGAAGCAACAGTCTGTGGAGAGCTTGGCTTGTTTTGAGTAGCAGCTAAAAGTCTAGATGCTGTTAGCCAAAGTGAAGGCTGTTTACACTGTTGGTATTTAAAAATGTTGGTACTAAAAACTCAAAAGTTATAGGATTTGCTGCCCACATATTTATATTTTGATCCACAGGATGCTTTTTGGAACATTGTAGGATATATTTGACCCACAATTCAAATTTCTTGAATTTAAAGAAGCAGCAACTTAATAATAATAATATGTGTCATTAGTCTTGATGGGAGAAAAATGTGCATCTGAGTGTATGTTTTTAACATTTCAGCAGTATGAAAGCTCAGAAAACAACACTCCCAGTCAGGCCGGTGAAGACTGTGAGCTGTAGTTGGATAACGCGGTTAAAGATGCTAACTTTGTGTTTCTGAAGGCGCCAGGTGCAACATGGCCGTGTTCAACTCCAACAAACCAGCCGGGGAAGATAACTGCATCCTGTTCCACTGTCAGAGTGAGCAGGACTGTCCATTAATGAAGGCTCAGGACGGCATCAACGTGTACGACATCTACAAAGGTGAGGAAATCGGCCTTTTTCCTCATGGTTTCCTGTAGAACGTTTGTAGCAAATACCAAAAATGATGCAACTCACCTATGAAACCTCACAGTATCCCAAGAATAGATACAACTCCAGCACAAATGGTCCTTTTAATACATGTAAACTGGTGAAACAAACCATGTCTTACATTCATAAAGACACAGTCCACTGCTGCAAACCATGCCTATACTCCAAATGCTTCAAGAACAGCTTTAAATTGACCTTTTTTAGGCGTTTGAAGCAAAAAATTGCAGCAATTTTAAGGGGTTAAGCCATGAATTGTTTCAGAGTATCTAAAGCCTGTCAATCCCAGATGATGAGCTCAGGAATAAAAAAAGATTAAGCTTCAGAAGTCTGACTGAACAGGGAAAAGATTAAAAGCAAATCTGTTCTTTGTGAATCAGTTGGACCTCAGGTCCCATGACAAGGAACCTCAAAGTGTTTCTGAATTTAGATATTTAAAGAGAAAAAGACTCGTTTACTTGTAACGACATGATGAAATAATGAGGTAAATAAGGTAAATCCAACCTCAGATGAACACATGACATATTACACAGAAGCAGTGTGTGAAAAACTAAGTGAACCCCAAGATGTGAGGGTCTGAGCGTCGCAAGCTGGCTCTTAAAATGTGGAACGTCACCTTGTTGGTGGGGGAAGAGGCTTACCTGGTCTGTCAGGTGGAGCTGTGCCACTTATAAAGAGGGGGGCTCACCTCCACACACAGTGGGAGAAAGGGGCTGGACTCATACTCTCATGCTTCAGGTGGATGTGGGGATCCTCACAAGTAGTAGGTGTGCCACCCGGGGGCTCCATCACTCTACTGGAGTATTGCCAGGAGACACTCTACAATGCCCATGTGGGCAATGACCCAAGTAGTGGTATGATTGCCACCCTTCCTGTGGGAGACCTGGGTTCAAATCCCCCAGGTTCTACCTCCAGTAGGGGTCCTTAGGCAAGACCCCCTTACTTACCCTACCTGCCTACCTGTAAGTCGCTTTGGATAAAAGCATAAAAATAAGCATAAAGTGGATTTGGAACAAGGCAACCGGCAGCCAAAGATCAATGATCGATTTTGTAGTTGCATCATCAGACCTGCAGCCATCTGTCTTTGACACTTTGGCTAAGAAGGAAGGGGTTACCGAGGTTCAAATCCCCTGCAAAAAAGGTTCTACCTCAAGTAGGGGTCCTTAGGCAAGACCCCCTTACCCTACATGCCTACCTGTAAGTCGCTTTGGATAAAAGCATAAACATAAGCATAAAGTGTATTTGGAACAAGGCAACCGGCAGCCAATGATCAATGATCGATTTTGTAGGGGGATCTGTGGGTGGGGAACACTGCCAGATAGACCT
This sequence comes from Leuresthes tenuis, assembly GCF_036924035.1. NCBI lineage: Eukaryota > Metazoa > Chordata > Actinopteri > Atheriniformes > Atherinopsidae > Leuresthes > Leuresthes tenuis. The sequence continues at coordinate 1,582,541 of NW_027325377.1, read as the reverse complement.
GGTAAGGAGGTAGTGGGGGTGAACTGGACTGGATAGTGTCGTGGTATGATTGCCACCTATTGTGTGGGAGACCTAGGTTCAAATCCCCCAGGTTCTACCTCCAGTAGGGGTCCTTAGGCAGGACCCCCTTACTCTACTTGCCTACCTGTAAGTCGCTTTGGATAAAAGCGTCTGCTAAATGCATAAAGATAAGCATAAAGTGTATTTGGAACAAGGCAACCAGCAGCCAAAGATCAATGATCGATTTTGTAGTTGCATCATCAGACCTGCAGCCATCTGTCTTTGACAGTTTGGCTAAGAAGGTTACCTAGGTTCAAATACCCTGCAAGAAAGGTTCTACCTCCAGTAGGGGTCCTTAGGCAAGACCCCCTTACCCTACCTGTAAGTCGCTTTGGATAAAAGCTAAACATAAGCATAAAGTGTATTTGGAACAAGGCAACCGGCAGCCAATGATCGATTTTGTAGGGGGATCTGTGGGTGGGGAACACTACCAGATAGACCTGGTAAGGAGGTAGTGGGGGTAAACTGGACTGGATAGTGTCGTGGTATGATTGCCACCTATTGTGTGGGAGACCTGGGTTCAAATCCCCCAGGTTCTACCTCCAGTAGGGGTCCTTAGGCAGGACCCCCTTACCCTATCTGTAAGTCGTTTTGGATAAAAGCGTCTGCTAAATGCATAAAAATAAGCATAAAGTGTATTTGGAACAAGGCAACCGGCAGCCAAAGATCAATGATCGATTTTGTAGTTGCATAATCAGACCTGCAGCCATCTGTCTTTGACAGTTTGGCTAAGAAGGAAGGGGTTACCTAGGTTCAAATACCCTGCAAGAAAGGTTCTACCTCCAGTAGGGGTCCTTAGGCAAGACCCCCTTACCCTACCTGTAAGTCGCTTTGGATAAAAGCATAAAGATAAGCATAAAGTGTATTTGGAACAAGGCAACCGGCAGCCAATGATCGATTTTGTAGGGGGATCTGTGGGTGGGGAACACTGCCAGATAGACCTGGTAAGGAGGTAGTGGGGGTGAACTGGACTGGATAGTGTAGTGGTATGATTGCCACCTTTTGTGTGGGAGACCTAGGTTCAAATCCCCCAAGTTCTACCTCCAGTAGGGGTCCTTAGGCAAGACCCCCTTACTCTACTTGCCTACCTGTAAGTCGCTTTGAATAAAAGCATAAAGATAAGCATAAAGTGTATTTGGAACAAGTCAACCAGCAGCCAAAGATCAATGATCGATTTTGTAGTTTCACCATCAGACCTGCAGCCATGTGTCTTTGACACTTTGGCTAAGAAGGAAGGGGCAGAGCTGTCAACTGATCACAATCTGGTGGTAAGGGGGATCTGTGGGTGGGGAACACTGCCAGATAGACCTGGTAAGGAGGTAGTGGGGGTAAACTGGACTGGATAGTGTTGTGGTATGATTGCCACCTTTTGTGTGGGAGACCTAGGTTCAAATCCCCCAGGTTCTACCTCCAGTAGGGGTCCATAGGCAAGGCCCCCTTACCCTTCATGTCTAATGGATAAAAGTATCTGCTAAATGCCTAAACTGGGCACAAGTCTGTGAGATCTTTAATTAACATCCCCCTGGAAAGTTTTTCTCATCTTCCTGTAGAGACAAGAAATGTAAACGGACCATGTTCAGGACCTCCATTGTGGACATGGCTTTCAGGAGCAGTGGGCAGAAGGTGGTTGGTGCCTGTAGGGTCAGCAACCGCTGGGGAAGCAATCAAGCTGAAGAAAGAGCCCTCTCAGGCCTGATAGACACAGAGTGATCAAAAGAGTTGCAGCTTTGGTGGTTACAGAAGCTAAAACTCAGATGAAGGAGGAATTTAGGCTGGATTCAAGGATGTTCTAGCAAACCAGGTTGTGCTTGACCTGGGTGGAGAACTGCTGACCCAAATTGAGGATATCATCGAGCCGTGGAAGGTGCGCTTTGAGGATCTCCTTAATCTGACCAGCATGTCCCCTCCTGGGGAGGCAGAGTCTGAGGTGTTGAGTAAGGATTTGCCCATCAACTTGGCTGAGGTATTGAACAAGCTTCCCGGAGGTAGGGCACCGGGGATGGATGAGATTCTCCCTGAGGTGAATTCACCCAAAGGCTCTGGACATGGTGGGGCTGTCTTGGCTGAGACACTTGGGACAGCACCTGTGGAGTGGGGTAGGGTGTTTGCCCCTGTTTGGCCCTGTGATGGACTGGCTGCTACTTACCCTCTTAATTGCTGTGCAAGTAGTAATGGTTCACTTAGTTTTTTTAACGCTGTCTCTGTGTTTTGTCTTGTTTTTTTTGTTCAACAGATAATATGATATATAAGATATGTCATTTTAACCTGATACCTAAAACCTTCAAACTGGAACTGGAAATATATACAGAATAATAGTGAAATATGTAGGAAGTGTGGCTCAGGAGAACCTTCCCATGTTTCTATTGGCCGATGATTTGTGATTTCAGGTGTATTTACTTGCTGTGGATTACCTTTTTATGGCCAAAATTCAATTAACAGAACAGTAACACCTCTTGTTGTCTTTCACAGGCTTAAGTCATCCACCCACCCTGAGACCTGTCACCATGACAACCGGCACCGTGACCACCACAACACCAGCAACCACGACACTAGCAACCACCACACCGACCACAACAACAACTATGGCACCAACCACCACCACACAGGCACCACCCACCACCACAGAACCTTCGCCCATCGTCATCATCATCGCCACCTCGCCACCAACCGCCGTCGCCACAACAAGAACAACAACGGCTGCGCTTTCTTCCACCTTAATCACAAGAAAACCAAACAAAACCAGCAAAAAGCAAAATAAAACCACCAAGAAAGGAAAACCGCACCCCACCGACGCCGTCACCACCACCCGGCCAGCTCCAGGCTCCACGACATCACTTCCTGTCGTAACAGAGATCAGAGAGCACAGAACTACTGAAACCCCAAAGCCGCACACTACAACTACCACTACTGCAGCTCCCACAACTATTACAACCACTCCCACAACTACAACCACCACCCCTACCTCTACTACTACCACTACTACCACTGCCACCACCACCCCTACCTCTACTACTCCTACCACTACTACCACTACTCCTACCACTACTACCACTACTACCACCGCCATCCCTACCTCTACCACTACCACTACTCCTACAACCACTACCACCACCATCCCTACCTCTACCACTACTCCTACTACCACTACCACCACCCCTACCTCTACCACCACCATCCCTACTACTACTTCACCTCCAACCACCACCACCACCACTGAGCCATCCATCGCTATGACAACTCCAGCAACAAGCCTGATCATCGTACCCAAAGATGCGCTCCAGCCTGGCCACACACTCCAGAACTCGAATGCTGGCCAGGGGAAAACGTTAGCCGCACAGGGGGCGCTGAAGAGCGGCGTGGTGGCGTTCATGGTGCTGGGGCTCGCTGTGCTCATGCTGGCTCTGGCGGTCGGGGGCCGGAAGGCGATGGAGTCCTTCGACAGACGCCATTACACGAGACTGGAGCTCAATGACCTGCACTACGAGGTCTGAGGAGGCAGAAACAAGCTAGCGTGGTTCATTTAACGCTGTTCATCCGATTTAAATTCTTGGTTTCTTAACTCCGTCTCTGTGTTAAAACGGTGTGGGGAGTCCTGGACTGTGATTGGTCAGAAGGCGTGCATTGCTTTGCTAGAAATCGGGGTCTTGCTAAACCTCAGTATCGACGATAATTGCGATATTAAAACCATTTATGACTTGGTCTCAGCTGATAAAATCACAACATTATTGATTTCAGCTTTTTTTTTGTCAATTTTTACAGTTTACTTTGTATTTTGGGTGTAATTCAGTTACCGAAAGAGACAAAGAAGATGATGAATCAGAACAGGAACGGCTTGAATTCTTTTGGCCACGATAATCGTGAAAGAAGAAAATCGGTTATGGTGACAGACTGGCTGGAACTGCAGAGTTTATTGCTTTCTTTATACTTAAAGTTCCCATAACAGAAGCTGAGGGGGCCTCACCGTCTCTAAAAGCCCAGTCTGCTCTGATTGGTCGGCTCCAGAGGCCTGATCAGGCACCGCCCAATAAAAGATCGTTTCTTAAATACCAAGAAAAATGACTTTGTTTGTGTTTCAGACACGATTTACAGTTAAAGACGGATCAATTAGCTACACTTTAACATCAAATCAGACTTCATAAGGACTTTGAACAAACAGTTATTGATTCTTAGGTCTTTGCTATGTTCTGTAAACTCTATAATCGACTTTTTTTTTGTCTGTAGCGTGTTTATCAGCGTCTAGTTGAGGCTCCGCCCCCTCACCGTCTTAGTAACAGATCGTTGCCTGGTAACAGCAGAATGTTTTTTTTTTTTAGATTTCTGCTGAAAATATTTAATCAAACTAAAGAAAAGTTTTCAGAATAAATCGGCCTGGTTTGTTTCAGCAATATTTTGGCTGCTGCTCATTTTTAAACATTTTATAAATGATAAACCGTCTTTTTCCCATCTTTCTCTCGCGCTACGGACCAATCCCAGTCCCCCCCCTCCCGCTCCACTCCTCCTGTTAAAGGGGCGGCGGCTCGTGGCCCTTCGGCTTGGCCGTCGGGATCATTTGAATGAAGATTTCAAAAGAAATGGGACACCTGTCCAACCCGTAAGAATGGAAAACGAAGGGGAGGAAGTGGGATTGATGACCTAAATCACAAGAAGAGAAGAAGAATCATAAGATTTTCTTTTTCTGGCCTTTTCTCATTGACTCTTTGCTGCAGTTTGATGTAAAAGTTGCAGCTTTGTCCTGTAACGGGCTGCAGATTCCTTCATTCTCTCCTCACCGAAAACTTCAGCTTTCGACGGAACAAAGAACAAAACAGCAATACTTAAACTCCTTGAAACTCAGGAAGCCTCTGAAGTGGAGCCGGGAGTCGGGACTGCTCGGTCTGAGCAGCTCGTTGTGTACACACCTGCATGTCTTCTTCACCTGATCATGTCACTCTGCCACTGTGTTGTTTTTCTATTTCCTCCACATGAAGCTTCAGATGCCGTGAAGACACTGTTGTATCCTGTGTTTTTTGATAAAAACAGTCTTCTTCTTTTGAGATATCTGATTGTTTTTCACAGCTAAGAGGACACCGGCTGCGCACTATTTTCCTATAATAAGCACATTTGTATTGGACGGCCTGATCGGGCTGCAGTTGCAGCATCTCACCGCCAGGTGGCAGCAGCAGCCCGATCAGCACTGACTTGTTTTCACTGGTTGCTTAAATTTTTACTCTAATTAGTAACATGAATGGTGATATTTAGGTCTTGTTTTGTGAAGTGATGCTTTTGCATAAGTTTTGATGTTTTGTTGAAAAGATTAAAAAAAAAGTTTTCAACATTTTCGGTGTGTTTTTGTCGCTTTAATCTCAGACTTTTGAGTCAAAGAGTCAAGTTTCTAGTCCCGAAATGTGCTGAAAAGAATGAAATAACTGAAAAAGCTTCGGGAACGGACAAGTTCAAGTAAATAAAACGGTGATTTTTGAGAAAATAAGTCACAGGCAGTTAGGATTCATCTTATTGATCAGGGACTGAGTGACAAAAAGTTGAATATTACAACCAAATCCACTTAAAGGGGACCTCTGATATCAGTATATTATATTCTCAGGGTCATTATCTGATTATCTTTATCTACCAGCACTTGGTTTAATGTAATTACTGCCACCCTGTGGCTGTAGAAACACATCACACCAGGTGAAGGTAACTGTTCAGGTGCTTTAACAGCCAGCTCAGCCCATGACCTAAAGATGAAGATGTATTTGAGAATAAAACTGCCAGGAAAGTATCTTCCAGCCAGTTTGGTGTGTGGCAGGTAGTTTTTCTTCCGATAATAACGTCTTTTAAAGTTTCTCCAGTGTGATTTCTGTCCAGGTTCATGTTTGCTTGGCAGAACAAAGCTGAAGCAGAGATGTTGGAGGAGGAAGAGAGGATCACTGCACCTCCTAAAACCAGCTGCTGTGAACAGAGCTGTACAGACTGGGCTGGAGAGGAGCTGTGATTCTGTCTCTCTGAACAGTTCCAGCTCTTATTTTGTCCCATTTCTACACCTCAGACCTGCAGCATCCCATAAAGTCAGTGAACCTTTTCCCACTTTGTTTCCTTCTGCCAACACTTAAAGCCGTTCTGACTCTGAGGAAACCAGGTGATGCAGAGTTCCAGCTGTTATTTTGTCCCATTCTTCCTTAAACAGGTCTGAATACCAATAATGACCAAATTACACCAAATAATGATCAAAATATATCAAATAATGACCAAATTACACCAAATAATGATCAAAATATACCAAATAATGACCAAATTATACCAAATAATGATCAAAATATACCAAATAATGACCAAATTATACCAAATAATGATCAAAATATACCAAATAATGTCCAAATTACACCAAATAATGATCAAAATATACCAAATAATGACCAAATCATACCAAATAATGACCAAAATATACCAAATTATACCAAATAATGACCAAATTACACCAAATAATGATCAAAATATACCAAATAATGACCAAATCATACCAAATAATGACCAAAATATACCAAATTATACCAAATAATGACCAAATTATACCAAATAATGACCAAATTATACCAAATAATGACCGAATTACACCAAATAATGACCGAATTACACCAAATAATGACCAAATTATACCAAATAATGATCAAAATATACCAAATAATGACCAAATCATACCAAATAATGACCAAAATATACCAAATTATACCAAATAATGACCGAATTATACCAAATAATGACCAAATTACACCAAATAATGATCAAAATATACCAAATAATGACCAAATTATACCAAATAATGACCGAATTATACCAAATAATGACCAAATTACACCAAATAATGACCAAATATACCAAATAATGACCAAATTATACCAAATAATGACCAAATTATACCAAATAATGACCAAATTACACCAAATAATGACCGAATTACACCAAATAATGACCGAATTACACCAAATAATGACCAAAATATACCAAATAATGACCAAATTATACCAAATAATGACTGAATTACACCAAATAGTGATCAAAATATACCAAATAATGATCAAAATATACCAAATAATGACCAAATTATAAAAAATAATGACCAAATTACACCAAATAATGACCAAATTATACCAAATAATGATCAAAATATACCAAATAATGACCGAATTACACCAAATAATGACCAAATTATACCAAATAATGATCAAAATATACCAAATAATGACCAAATTATACCAAATAATGACCAAAATATACCAAATAATGACCAAATTACACCAAATAATGACCGAATTACACCAAATAATGACCAAATTACACCAAATAATGACCAAATTATACCAAATAATGACCATATATACCAAATAATGACCAAATTATACCAAATAATGATCAAAATATACCAAATGATGACCAAATTACACCAAATAATGACCAAATTACACCAAATAATGATCAAAATATACCAAATAATGACCATATATACCAAATAATGATCAAAATATACCAAATAATGACCGAATTACACCAAATAATGATCAAAATATACCAAATAATGATCAAAATATACCAAATAATGACCGAATTACACCAAATAATGATCAAAATATACCAAATAATGACCGAATTACACCAAATAATGACCGAATTACACCAAATAATGATCAAATTACACCAAATAATGATCAAAATATACCAAATAATGACCAAATTATACCAAATAATGACCAAATTACACCAAATAATGATCAAAATATACCAAATAATGACCGAATTACACCAAATAATGACCGAATTACACCAAATAATGACCAATTACACCAAATAATGACCGAATTACACCAAATAATGACCAATTACACCAAATAATGACCGAATTACACCAAATAATGACCAATTACACCAAATAATGACCGAATTACACCAAATAATGATCAAAATATACCAAATAATGACCGAATTACACCAAATAATGATCAAAATATACCAAATAATGACCAAATTATACCAAATAATGACCAAATTATACCAAATAATGATCAAAATATACCAATATATATATATATATGTATATATACATATATAATATCTGCTTGAACAATGCTGGGACGTCCCAGGAAAAGATGTGGCCTTGAAGGCAGCATATGTTGCTGTAAAATCTCAGGGAGCTTTTCTGCATTAATGCTGCCGTCACAGAAGTGGAAATGAGCTTTGCCCCCTGATCCAACCCCATACCATCACAGAGCCTGGCTGCAGGGACTGGCTGCTGACAGCAGGCTGGATGCTGCTTTTGCTCTTTGCTCCATTTCTTCCAGCAAAGATGTGGAATACTGATGGGTCTGACCACAGCACACGTTTCCACGGTGACGGTCCATCCCAGACGCCTCCGAGCCCAGAGAAGTGGACGAGGTTAACATCAGGCTTCTTTCCTGCACAGTAAAGCTTGTGAATGGAACTCTGTATTGTGGTGCTTGACAAAGGTTTCCACAGTAATCCCTTGTCCATGTGCTTCTATCAGCTGCTGATGAATGACGGTTCTTGATGCAGCGTCTGAGGGGTCAGAGGTCACGGGGTCCAGCTTAGGCTTGCTCCCTCGTCCTTTACCCTGAAACTCCTGCAGATTCCCTGAATGCTTTAATGATATTCTGCTCTGTAGAGGCAGAAATATGCAGATCCCTTCCAGTCTTTCTCTGTCTGAGGAGACATTACCACTAAATTTCCTTAAATTTTTCGTTTTTTGGGTGTTTGTTGCAGCCTGAAATGTAAAAATGAACGAAACTGATGAGACTAAACTGGAAAAATCTTCACCTCAGACTGACTGTGATGTCATAAAAGTCAAATTTACTGTAAGAATCAGCATTTTTTCAGGACTTTTCATGAATATATTTGAAAATAAAGTCGATGAATAAATACCAGAATAAAAGTCAGACGTCTGAGAGTTTTTTTAAGAGTTAAAGAGTAAAAATCTGGCTGATAAAACACCTCTGTGCCACATTATAAGGTCTATAAGGTGGAAACCAGCTCAGTGGAGGCAAAGTTAACTAAAACTAAGTTAACTGGAGACAATTAGAGCAAAACTGCTCTAATCTAATGTTAAAAACAGGCTTCAGCTGTAAAGACTCTCAGTGAAGTTAAAGGATCCATTTAAGCTGACAGAAAAGCTTTATCTTCAGCTTTATCACACTTCTGAGCCAACTGTGAGACGTTCCAGCAGAAAGTTGAACAGAAACAAAACTCACGACTGAATAACATCTAAAGCTCATTCAAAGAGCATTTTAATGACTTTAAGAGCTAAAAACTGACAACACTCACTGAAATGTGTGAAAAATGAGTGAATTTTGGATTGAAACCAACAAAGCACGGGCTGATCTGTTTTAATTAGAGCTAATGAGGGGCCCTTTGGGGCCCCCGGGTTGTGGGGACCCTTTTTGTGTGATAAAGTAGTCCCGCAGGAATGTGCGCGTTATCAGCGGCGCTTCGCTCTTTGCGGGCTTTCGGTGGTTTGCGGCTGTTCCGCCTGCGGTTCTGCGGAAGATGTCTCTGCTGTGACGCAATCTGCGGTTGTGCGCGTGCAACGTGAACAATAGAAAGCAGCGGAGCGGAGAGGCGGAGGAGGAGGAGGGAGAGCAGGGGGGTGGTGCGGGGAGGGAGCAGCTTCCTCACAGCGGAAGGAGACGACGGAGCTCCTGCAGGACAATGTGAGACACAAGAAGAGGCGAAACGGACGCAGCAGCGAGCAGCCAGCCGGGATGGAAGCGGGGACTGTGTAACTCGCATTGGAGCTGAAATCGATTGGGAATTCTGCGGGAAATCCGCCTTTTTTTCTTCCGAGGAAGCGGCCGCAGCGATGGGAATACTGCGCTGAGGAGACGCGGCGGCTGGGCCGAGAAACGGGAGAAAGATGGGTGTCGCGCTGCGGAGTCTGTTGTTGTGTAGTTTCTGTTTTCTCATACGAGGTGAGTTTGAGCTCCAGACGGCTTTAAAAATACTCTTCTGCTCTGTTTGGGGTGTGCGGGGGGAGAAAAGTGCCGCTAACCGCCGGGGGCAGCGGGTTTTCGGTGGATGTTTGGAGCTCGGCCCGAGCGGAGCTAACGTTAGCTTCCTGCTAGCCGCTTGTTTGTGCTGGAAAACAGGAGCCACAAACAGTCCGTGTTTGTCGGGAAAACATCCCCCTGAGACCCCGCGGAGAGCCGCTGCCTGCCTGCTCGGGCTAGTTTTCACACCGCGAGCGTGTTCGTGTGTGAGGGGTTCACTCGGTTATCGGCTGATGTTGGTTTTCCAACTTTGTATTGTGTAAGTTAAACAGGCTCCTCGGGAATAGCAGCAGTTAGCACAACAGATGCTATGGAAGCTAGTTAGCTGCTGCTAACAGGTTGGCTTAACTAGTCCTCAGGCTGAGATAATTATCCGTTTTTACTGCAGGTATCTGAGCACATTCTGCTGTAAAACTGGAAAACAATCACATTAAACTCGGTTTACAACAAACATATGTGACATTAACCGGAGTTTACGAGTTAAACAGGAAAACTGAGTTAATATTTACCTGGTAAAACACACACCTGTGCCACAGTTTGCTCAGGTTGAAGGTTAACCATTAAAGAGTTAACCATTAAAGAGATAACCAAAGACCATCAGAGCTGAACTGATAGGTTAAAGAGTTTTAACCTGTAAAATAAGCGCAAAGTTCATAATCAGAACAAAGTCTTTGGAATAAAGAAGTCCTCAAAGGTTAAACGAGCATTAACAGGTTAAAAACGGGCAGGAAATGATCATTTACCTGGTTAACAAATGGATTAATGAGGGAAATATTGTTTGGACATATTTAACCAGCGTTGAGCAGTAATAAATGATAAGAAGAGAGAAAAATACAGTTAATATTCACCTGATACAACACATTTCTGTGAGAAACAACGAGATTTAACAGGAAAAAAGATAATTCAGAGCTAAATGAACACATCAAAGACCTTTTTAATGACTTTTAGAGCTAAAAGATGTGAAAATACATAGAAAAAATTAGTTGAACTAATGTGTTAAACTGACACATATGCATTTGAATAAATGCTAAAATGTATTTCTGAGGCAGAACAGTAATAAATGATAAGAAGAGAGAAAAATACAGTTAATATTCACCTGATACAACACATTTCTGTGAGAAACAACAAGGTTTAACAGGAAAAAAGATAATTCAGAGCTAAATGAACACATCAAAGACCTTTTTAATGATTTTCAGAGCTAAAAGATGTGAAAATACATAGAAAAAATGCTTATTTAAGTTGAACTAATGTGTTAAACTGACACATATGCATTTGAATAAATGCTAAAATGCATTTCTGAGGCAGAACAGTAATAAATTATAAGAGAGAAAAATACAGTTAATATTCACCTGATACAACATATTTCTGTGAGAAACAAGAAGGTTTAACAGGAAAAAAGATCTTTCAGAGCTAAATGAACACATCAAACACCTTTTTATGACTTTTAGAGCTAAAAGATGTGAAAATACATAGAAAAGTGCTTATTTAAGTTGAACTAATGTGTTAAACTGACACACATGCATTTGAATAAATGCTAAAATGCATTTCTGAGGCAGAACAGTAATAAATTATAAGAAGAGAGAAAAATACAGTTAATATTCACCTGATACAACACATTTCTGTGAGAAACAATGAGATTTAACAGGAAAAAAGATCATTCAGAGCTTTTTAATGACTTTTAGAGCTAAAAGATGTGTGAAAATGGATAGAAAATGCTTATTTAAGTTGAACTAATGTGTTAAACTGACACACATGCATTTGAATAAATGCTAAAATGCATTTCTGAGGCAGAAGAGTAATAAATGTGGAGCTGAGGTGCAGCTGGTCTGAAGCAGAAGTTTCCGAGTGTGAGTCAGCCTCAGATAAAATCAGTAAAAACACCTCGCTCCAACCCGTCTCTCAGTTTAGTTAAATTCCTGTTTGTTTGACAGATCCTGACTAGAACAAATACACAAAGTCTGCTCTCAGGTTTCTGCCTTTGAAATTCCTTCAGAGGTGATTTATCTGAGCTCCGCAGCCACATCACAGAGGTTCACGGCCTCCTTTCATACCTGAAGTCGCGTCTCCTCACACTTCTGAGGCCTCTGGGTGGGACACACAAAGAGAAGAACTGAGCCAGAACCCTGCACTCAAAGAGGGGGGGGGGCTGAAAGCCGATCAATAACGGCATATCAGCACTAACTATTGATCAGCTGTTTACGATGCATCACTTTGTCCAATATTAAATCAATAAGAATAAGAATGAATCAGCTGATCAGCGTCTGCTGGCAGGTGCAGACGAGAGGTTGATCAATCATTTTAAGCACTTTGATTATTGATCCGGCAGCTGGAAGCCGTTCAGCCTCGGATCCAGTTTCATTCAGCTGGAGGTTGTTTTAGAGTCCAGAGACGGCAGGTTTTCCCCCGTCTGAGGCTCAGTTTGGACCTGAAGCACCAACAGTCCGTTTGGTATCTGTGGGGCTGGTTAGCTGGTAACTAACGGTTAGGTTAACCAGGCAGATGTGAGTTCAGGTGGTTAAAGTGTGGGGCTGGTTAACAGGTCAGCTGGTAACTAACCCAACGGTTAGGTTAACCAGGCAGATGTGAGTTCAGGTGGTTAAACTATGGGGCTGGTTAACAGGTCAGCTGGTAACTAACCCAACGGTTAGGTTAACCAGGCAGATGTGAGTTCAGGTGGTTAAACTATGGGGCTGGTTAACAGGTCAGCTGGTAACTAACCCAACGGTTAGCTTAACCAGACAGATGTGAGTTCGGGTGGTTAAAGTGTGGGGCTGGTTAACAGGTCAGCTGGTAACTAACCCAACGGTTAGCTTAACCAGGCAGATGTGAGTTCAGGTGGTTAAAGTGTGGGGCTGGTTAACAGGTCAGCTGGTAACTAACCCAACGGTTAGCTTAACCAGGCAGATGTGAGTTCAGGTGGTTAAAGTGTGGGGCTGGTTAACAGGTCAGCTGGTAACTAACCCAACGGTTAGCTTAACCAGGCAGATGTGAGTTCAGGTGGTTAAAGTGTGGGGCTGGTTAACAGGTCAGCTGGTAACTAACCCAACGGTTAGCTTAACCAGGCAGATGGTTAACAGGTCAGTTGGTAACTGACCCAACGGTTAGCTTAACCAGGCAGATGTGAGTTCGGGTGGTTAAACTGTGGGGCTGGTTAACAGGTCAGCTGGTAACTAACCCAACGGTTAGCTTAACCAGGCAGATGGTTAACAGGTCAGTTGGTAACTGACCCAACGGTTAGGTTAACCAGGCAGATCTGAGTTCAGGTGGTTAAAGTGTGGGGCTGGTTAACAGGTCAGCTGGTAACTAACCCAACGGTTAGCTTAACCAGGCAGATGTGAGTTCGGGTGGTTAAACTGTGGGGCTGGTTAACAGGTCAGCTGGTAACTAACCCAACGGTTAGGTTAACCAGGCAGATGGTTAACAGATCAGCTGGTAACTAACCCAATGGTTAGGTTAACCAGGCAGATGGTTAACAGGTCAGTTGGTAACTGACCCAACGGTTAGGTTAACCAGGCAGATGGTTAACAGGTCAGCTGGTAACTAACCTAACGGTTAGGTTAACCAGACAGATGTGGATATTTTTGGTCCCGTGGTAAAAACAGTCCAGACCCTGACTGAGATCCGGACTCTGCCGGGTTTTATATCCGGGTCTGTAGTGTAATCTGATTACTTGAGATGCTTTAAATGACGTCATCAGAACCAGAACCATGTTGATACCTGAAACTCTGCATGTTCATATAAGTAAAGAGAAGGGTCCGAGTTAAATGCTGCTCAGGAAGGTGAGATGGACCGGGCCCCCTGCGGGTCGGGTCAGAGCAGCTGTGTGGCACAGACCCTGAAGGTGTCCGTGTTCTGGTTCTGTAAATATTTGGGAAAGGCAGCCGAGCTCTGACCCGGCGCCGGATGTGTCGGACTGTGGGTTGGGCCCAGAGCCAGCCTGCAGCCCAGAACCCTCAGGCTGACCACATGCTGTGGGGTTCTGGAGCTTTAACATCCTGGAACCCGGAACCTCGGCTGCGGAGTGAACCCCCAGAACCAGAACTCTGAGCTCAGGTTCTGCTGCTTCTTCCCAGTTCTTACTGTTGACCCAGAGCAGCACACAGCTGGTGCTGACCCAGAACCAGTTCTCCTGATACTGTTGGTTCTGAAGGGCCCGGCTCTGAGCCAGAACCATCTGAGTGGGTCGAACAGGAAGTTGTTTTGGTGTCAGACAGCAGCTCAGCAGAACAGATGGGACAGAGGTTTGGAACGGGCTGAACCGGACCTGAACTCAGTCCTCTGACCTGGGGGTAAATGCTGCCCCGTGATTGGCTGGGCTGGCCTCCTCTTCTCCTATTGGTCGTCATTTTCTGTCGTTGATATGAAAGTTTGTTCTGAAATAAGTCCGACTGGTTCTGGATCCTGTGGAGCAGAATTTTTCACTTTACTGTGTTTACTGTTCTGACTATTATTGGATGTCTGTGAGGAGGAACGGGGAGTTTACTGAGTGTACTTGAACGCACCATGAAGTCTCACCAAAGAATTTAGCAGGTGTACCTTAAACGCACCACGGAGCGCACCGGTGGGTCTGAAATAAAACCAGAACCAGAACCGACAGAACTGTCCTTTGGGTCTGAAATAGAAACAGAACCAGAACCCTGCTGACTGTCCTGTGGGTCTGAAATAAAACCAGAACCAGAACCCTGCTGACTGTCCTGTGGGTCTGAAATAAAACCAGAACCAGAACCCTGCTGACTGTCCTGTGGGTCTGAAATAAAACCAGAACCAGAACCCTGCTGACTGTCCTGTGGGTCTGAAATAGAAACAGAACCAGAACCCTGCTGACTGTCCTGTGGGTCTGAAATAAAACCAGAACCAGAACCCTGCTGACTGTCCTGTGGGTCTGAAATAGAAACAGAACCAGAACCCTGCTGACTGTCCTGTGGGTCTGAAATAAAACCAGAACCAGAACCCTGCTGACTGTCCTGTGGGTCTGAAGTGAAACCAGAACCAGAACCCTGCTGACTGTCCTGTGGTTCTGAAATAGAAACGGAACCAGAACCCTGCTGACTGTCCTGTGGTTCTGAAATAAAACCAGAACCAGAACCCTGCTGACTGTCCCGTGGGTCTGAAATAGAAACAGAACCAGAACCCTGCTGACTGTCCTTTGGGTCTGAAATAGAAACAGAACCAGAACCCTGCTGACTGTCCTTTGGGTCTGAAATAGAAACAGAACCAGAACCCTGCTGACTGTCCTTTGGGTCTGAAATAGAAACAGAACCAGAACCCTGCTGACTGTCCTTTGGGTCTGAAATAAAACCAGAACCAGAACCCTGCTGACTGTCCTTTGGGTCTGAAATAAAACCAGAACCAGAACCCTGCTGAATGTCCTGTGGGTCTGAAATAAAACCAGAACCAGAACCCTGCTGACTGTCCTGTGGGTCTGAAATAAAACCAGAACCAGAACCCTGCTGACTGTCCCGTGGGTCTGAAATAGAAACAGAACCAGAACCCTGCTGACTGTCCTTTGGGTCTGAAGTGAGAACAGAACCAGAACCGACAGAACTGCGGGTCACTGTGCAGATTTTACATGTTTTTAGATGTTTTTGGTGAATCTTTGAGTGTTTTCCTCTGTCTCTGAACCTCTAACCGGTCCGGTTCTGTTTGTGATGGCAGGCGAGCCGCTGCTCCTGTACGCCAACCGGCGGGACCTTCGGATCGTGGATGCGGCGCACGAGAAGGCCAACGCCACGGTGGTGGTGGGAGGCCTGGAGGACGCCGCTGCCGTGGACTATGTGTACGCACAGGGCCTCATCTACTGGAGCGACGTGAGCGAGGAGGCCATCAAACGCACCTTCTTCAACCAGTCGGGCGCCAGCGCCGTCCAGACCGTGGTGCCGGGCCTGGCCTCCCCGGACGGACTGGCGTGCGATTGGTTAGGAAGGAAGCTTTACTGGACAGACTCCGAAACCAATCGGATCGAGGTGTCCGAGCTGGACGGATCTTTGAGGAAGGTTCTGTTCTGGCAGGAGCTGGACCAGCCCAGAGCCATCGCCCTGGATCCAGAACGCGGGTGAGTCCAACCGTAACTAAACTTTGTTACCAGGCAGGAAAAAGGCTCCTAACTCAAGGGATGAACCAGTGTTTTATCTGCACATAACTTAGCAAAGAAGCCATTTTAAACTGGATCTTTAGGCACTTTGTCACAAAGACACATCATTTGTTCCCATTTCTTTAGCTGCATCTATGAAAAACAGCAAAGAAAACACAGTTTGACAGACAGAAAATAGGATTTCTGCAGCAACAAGGTGATTCCCAAAGAGCTATTAGCTGAAAACTTGGCATATCTCAGCATGGTGTGCAGTGTGTCCTTAAAACATTTGAGGAAACTGGACAAGTGGAGGACAAAAGAAGAAGTGTCAGGCCTAAAAAACTATCTCCAGCAGATGAACAGGATCTGAAAGTGATGTCCTTAAGAAAGAGGAAAAAATCCAGCTGTGACCTGACAGGACCTGAGAGATGCATCTGGACCTTCAGCTGATCCATCTACTGTTGGCCCAAGCCTCATCAGAAATGGGCTCCATGGAAGGGTGGCTGTCAAGAAGCCGTTCTTAAGGAAGGGAAACAGGGAGAAAAGGCTGAGCTGTGCCAAATGACACAAGAAGTGGACTGAAAATCAGTGGCAACAGGTCTTATGGAGGGATGAATCCTCCCCAGAGCCCGGACCTCAACATTATTGAAGCAGTGTGGGATCATCTGACAGAGAACGGAACAAAAGGCAGCCCACATCCAAAGAAGAGCTTTGGGATGTCCTTCAAGAAGCCTGGAGAACTATTCCTGAAGACTCCTTAAAGAAATGACAGAAAGCTTGTCTCAGAGGGTTCAGGCTGTGTTGGAGAATAAAGGAGCTCAGACCAGAGATTCACTTTAAAGCTGCTGAGAACTGATAAAAACTCTGTTTCTGCCTCAGATTCTGGGTTTATGTTCAGGTTTGAACATGTTTCAGTGAATCTCTGCAGCTGCTTCCTGGTTTTATATAAAATACAGCAGAAATGAAGCTGATCAGTTGATCTGTCAAGACCAAACATTCATTTTAATATTAAAGAGGAAAATCTTCACAAACACTCTGATTCCAAACTAAAAGCGACCTTTTTCCATCATATTCTGGTTTTAAATGGTTTTAACTACAGTTTCTCCATCAGAACCAGAATTTAACGGGTTTTACTGAGACTCTAAACACTTAAACCTGGTTAATCTCTGCAGCTGCTTCCTGGTTTTATGGATAAATGTGAAGAAATGACGGAGTTTCTTTAAAGTCTCTGACTTCCCAAACACTCATGATGAAGAAATAGTGAAATTTTCTTCATGTCTTACATGAATGAAGCTGTTTTTAACGACCTTTAACCCTGTTTTGGTGATTGATCCAAAGATGTTCTGCTCCAGGGTTAATAGGTGAAGTTTAGAGGTTTAATCCCAGATGGTTCAGCTCTCGGTTCACTTTGGGACAGGAAGAAGTTCTTCTTCTGGTTTCACGGCCTCTGAAACCCAAAGATTCCCCTGCTTTAGGTCCCGTTTCTCAGCATAAACCCAGCCTCCACCTGCTGAGCCTCCACCGCCCTGTTCCTGTCGGATTAGGATGGAAATCCATTAGGAGGCAGATAAAAGCAGCCTGTAATGTATTCATTAGTTTTATTTAAATTTGGGCCGTCTTCCCGTCTCTATTCATGGAAACTCGCCGTTTGATCCTCCGCCGGGTCGCAGATAAAAGTCTCGGCACCGGTCCGCTCCGGGTAGTTGGCTGTGGAGTCCGGTTCGTGTCTGAAGGAGTCCGTTTGGACCGGGATCGTTTTCATCTCCAGCTTTAAGTGTTTGCTGCAGCAAACCGTTACTTAGGCAACCGATTGGTCCATCGCTCATTCGTGACATTAGAATAACTTAAATTAACTCTTCTCTTGAAACCTTCCTCATCCTGGTGCAGAACGGCACCATGTCACCTGAATGTGGTTTAATGTGGAGCTGCTGGGTCGGATCTGGGCCTCTGATACTAAAGGTTTAAGCTGACAGGGGAGAAAGAGGAATAAGTGACGGTCACAGGGGTCAAAAGGGGTCAAAAGGTCCTGCAGGATGCTGTGGAAGTTCTGAACTTTCAATTCCAGGAACTGAAATGAGGAACTTTGATGGTTCATGTGTCGGTCAGCACCACGTAAAACCCCAGCTGGACGTGCCACAGGGCTGTAAAAAAACCTCTCATTCGGTTTCAGTTCCTAATCGGCTTCCAGAAAGCACAAAAAAAACCATAAAGAATCAGTTTCTGCTAAGTTTGTGAACCTTAAAACTGTGTTTCTGGCTCCTTTTTGAAGTACCAGCAGCTGAGATACCGCAGTTCACCACTTTGGTTTGCTTTACGGTATCTTTGTGGGCTCGTCACCATGGCAACCGATTCAGTGTATGGCTGTGCACGTGGAGGGCTCACACACACTTTATATCCATAACTGTAGGGGGAGCCAGAGAGCGTAAAAGTGTTGGATTCAGAGTCATTTAAAGGACTTTCTGGTTCTGTTGGGTGGAAACAGGAAGTGATGCTGCTCAGGTGGAGGAGAGTTGGAATAAGTCAGGTGGAAACAGGAAGTGCTCTGGTGGAGGAGAGTTGGAATAAGTCAGGTGGAAACAGGAAGTGCTCTGGTGGAGGAGAGTTGGAATAAGTCAGGTGGAAACAGGAAGTGATGCTGCTCAGGTGGAGGAGAGTTGGAATAAGTCAGGTGGAAACAGGAAGTGATGCTGCTCAGGTGGAGGAGAGTTGGAATAAGTCAGGTGGAAATAGGAAGTGATGCTGCTCTGGTGGAGGAGAGTTGGAATAAGTCAGGTGGAAACAGGAAGTGCTCTGGTGGAGGAGAGTTGGAATAAGTCAGGTGGAAACAGGAAGTGATGCTGCTCAGGTGGAGGAGAGTTGGAATAAGTCAGGTGGAAACAGGAAGTGATGCTGCTCAGGTGGAGGAGAGTTGGAATAAGTCAGGTGGAAACAGGAAGTGACGCTGCTCTGGTGGAGCAGAGTTGGAATAAGAGGTGGAAACAGGAAGTGCTCTGGTGGAGCAGAGTTGGAATAAGTCAGGTGGAAACAGGAAGTGACGCTGCTCAGGTGGAGGAGAGTTGGAATAAGTCAGGTGGAAACAGGAAGTGATGCTGCTCAGGTGGAGGAGAGTTGGAATAAGTCAGGTGGAAACAGGAAGTGATGCTGCTCAGGTGGAGCAGAGTTGGAATAAGTCGGGTGGAAACAGGAAGTGACGCTGCTCTGGTGGAGGACAGTTGGAATAAGTCAGGTGGAAACAGGAAGTGATGCTGCTCAGGTGGAGGAGAGTTGGAATAAGTCGGGTGGAAACAGGAAGTGATGCTGCTCTGGTGGAGGAGAGTTGGAATAAGTCGGGTGGAAACAGGAAGTGACGCTGCTCTGGTGGAGGAGAGTTGGAATAAGTCAGGTGGAAACAGGAAGTGATGCTGCTCTGGTGGAGGAGAGTTGGAATAAGTCAGGTGGAAACAGGAAGTGATGCTGCTCTGGTGGAGGAGAGTTGGAATAAGTCGGGTGGAAACAGGAAGTGACGCTGCTCTGGTGGAGGAGAGTTGGAATAAGTCAGGTGGAAACAGGAAGTGATGCTGCTCAGGTGGAGGAGAGTTGGAATAAGTCGGGTGGAAACAGGAAGTGCTCAGGTGGAGGAGAGTTGGAATAAGTCAGGTGGAAACAGGAAGTGCTCAGGTGGAGGAGAGTTGGAATAAGTCAGGTGGAAACAGGAAGTGCTCAGGTGGAGGAGAGTTGGAATAAGTCAGGTGGAAACAGGAAGTGCTCTGGTGGAGGAGAGTTGGAATAAGTCAGGTGGAAACAGGAAGTGCTCAGGTGGAGGAGAGTTGGAATAAGTCAGGTGGAAACAGGAAGTGCTCAGGTGGAGGAGAGTTGGAATAAGTCAGGTGGAAACAGGAAGTGCTCAGGTGGAGGAGAGTTGGAATAAGTCAGGTGGAAACAGGAAGTGACGCTGCTCAGGTGGAGGAGAGTTGGAATAAGTCAGGTGGAAACAGGAAGTGCTCAGGTGGAGGAGAGTTGGAATAAGTCAGGTGGAAACAGGAAGTGACGCTGCTCTGGTGGAGGAGAGTTGGAATAAGTCAGGTGGAAACAGGAAGTGATGCTGCTCAGGTGGAGGAGAGTTGGAATAAGTCAGGTGGAAACAGGAAGTGCTCAGGTGGAGGAGAGTTGGAATAAGTCAGGTGGAAACAGGAAGTGACGCTGCTCTGGTGGAGCAGAGTTGGAATAAGTCAGGTGGAAACAGGAAGTGCTCTGGTGGAGCAGAGTTGGAATAAGAGGTGGAAACAGGAAGTGCTCTGGTGGAGCAGAGTTGGAATAAGTCAGGTGGAAACAGGAAGTGACGCTGCTCAGGTGGAGGAGAGTTGGAATAAGTCAGGTGGAAACAGGAAGTGATGCTGCTCAGGTGGAGGAGAGTTGGAATAAGTCAGGTGGAAACAGGAAGTGACGCTGCTCTGGTGGAGCAGAGCTCTCTGAACCCAGGCTGGAACTCAGATCTGGACCCGGTTCAGCTGGGATGATTAATGCATCAGGTACCAAACACAAAGCAGCTCTTGTGTCACGGCGGTTTGCTCCTCCTCCCGGCCCGGCCCACATTGTTCAGACGGGGGGGGAAAAGTCCCCCTGAAATCAGACTGTAAATGCTCCAGCTCCGTGTTCTGAGTGGTTCTGTTCTGGTTCTGATTCGGCCATCAGCTGCCGTCACTTCCTGCTTTTGGGGAGGCCGGCCGGCGGCTCCGATTGTGGGTCAGAAACACGAAGTGAGGGGATGATCCGGTTCTGACGGGCCACAGCTCTCCTTTCAGAACCTTTCAGGCCTTTGGACCAGATTTCTCTGAAAGATATCTGCTTATTTCACACAAATCACACCTAAAAAGCATCAATTCTGTCCAGTTTCAAACAGTTGAATGGGAAGAAAAACACGATCCTATCGGTTCTGTTTGGATCAGCTGATCAGTTTCTTCTGCTGAGCTATTGATCAGAACCGCTTTGAGTCTCACTCCCAGTTTCCACTCACTTTACTGCTTTTGTCTCAGAACCAAACCGCTGATAAAACAGCTGAACGTCACTGAGGTTTACAGCCTTTTGTTACATTTCTCAAATAAACCCACAAATCCACTTATAATAAACTCCGACTTACAAATTGAGCTGATAAATGCAGCCGAAAGCGTGTTATTTTGTAGCTTTAAAAAGTTTCCTGCCGTTCGGCTGTTTCCACGAGAACTTATTAAAGCGAGGAATGGAAACCGAGGCGGCGGCTGCATCAGCAGGAGGTTTGTGCCGTAAAACATCCCATCAAAGACCGAATAAACTTCAGAGGAGCGCAGCTCCGGGCTCTCAGCGCCACTTTCAGGTAAAACAAAGAGGAGAATTAGCTGCTCAGCAGTAAAGCAGCTGGGAGCTGCTCAGGGAAGAGCTGGCGTTCGTCTGCGGGCGCCGTTAAAGCCGCCAAAACGCTTCCTGTGCATCTTTACGGGTTCAGCTGAGAGATTCTGGGTTGTTTTTGTCGTAAATCACTTTCAGGGCTTCCTGTTTTTGCAGCTCCGCTCGCTCAGGTGTGTTTCTGTGCTGCAGGAGCCGCCTTTAAGCGGTGATAAATCGGCTTTAATGTGTCTGAACTCTGCGGGTTTGTCGTCTCACTCGGGCTTAATGAGCGACTCCACGATAAACCCGGAGTCTCGGGTCTTTAAACGCACTTTAAGGTAGAAGAAAAGGGTGAAATGCTCTCCAATTGGTCCAATTCATGTAACCAGCTCATGTGTTTTGGTCTTTAAACGCACTTTAAGGTAGAAGAAAAGGGTGAAATGCTCTCCAATTGGTCCAATTCATGTAACCTGCTCATGTGTTTTGGTCTTTAAACGCACTTAAAGGTAGAAGAAAAGGGTAATTCATGGGTGGCGTTGGCATCATCTATCTGCGGTCTTTAAGGTCCGGTTGTGATGCTCAGCCGGGTCAAACGGCGCCAGGACAGGAAGACCCTCTGGTGACCGTTTTCTCGTACGTTACCGGGTCAAACGGCGCCAGAACAGGAAGACCCTCTGGTGACCGTTTTCTCGTACGTTACCGAGTCAAACGGCGCCAGAACAGGAAGACCCTCTGGTGACCGTTTTCTCGTACGTTACCGGGTCAAACGGCGCCAGAACAGGAAGACCCTCTGGTGACCGTTTTCTCGTACATTACCGGGTCAAACGAAGACCCTCTGGTGACCGTTTTCTCGTACGTTACCGGGTCAAATGAAGACCCTCTGGTGACCGTTTTCTCGTACGTTACCGGGTCAAACGAAGACCCTCTGGTGACCGTTTTCTCGTACGTTACCGGGTCAAACGAAGACCCTCTGGTGACCGTTTTCTCGTACGTTACCGGGTCAAACGGCGCCAGAACAGGAAGACCCTCTGGTGACCGTTTTCTCGTACGTTACCGAGTCAAACGGCGCCAGAACAGGGAGACCCTCTGGTGACCGTTTTCTCGTACGTTACCGGGTCAAACGGCGCCAGAACAGGAAGACCCTCTGGTGACCGTTTTCTCGTACGTTACCGGGTCAAACGGCGCCAGAACAGGAAGACCCTCTGGTGACCGTTTTCTCGTACGTTACCGGGTCAAACGGCGCCAGAACAGGAAGACCCTCTGGTGACCGTTTTCTCGTACGTTACCGAGTCAAACGGCGCCAGAACAGGAAGACCCTCTGGTGACCGTTTTCTCGTACGTTACCGGGTAAAACGGCACCAGAACAGGAAGACTCTCTGGTGACCGTTTTCTCGTACGTTACCGGGTCAAACGGAGACCCTCTGGTGACCGTTTTCTCGTACGTTACCAGGTCAAACGGCGCCAGAACACAAAGACCCTCTGGTGACCGTTTTCTCGTACGTTACCAGGTCAAACGGCGCCAGAACACAAAGACCCTCTGGTGACCGTTTTCTCGTACGTTACCGGGTCAAACGGCACCAGAACAGGAAGACCCTCTGGTGACCGTTTTCTCGTACGTTACCGGGTCAAACGGCGCCAGAACAGGAAGACCCTCTGGTGACCGTTTTCTCGTACGTTACCGGGTCAAACGGCGCCAGAACAGGAAGACCCTCTGGTGACCGTTTTCTCGTACGTTACCGGGTCAAACGGCGCCAGAACAGGAAGACCCTCTGGTGACCGT
Organism: Leuresthes tenuis; assembly: GCF_036924035.1. NCBI lineage: Eukaryota > Metazoa > Chordata > Actinopteri > Atheriniformes > Atherinopsidae > Leuresthes > Leuresthes tenuis. The sequence continues at coordinate 1,559,263 of NW_027325377.1, read as the reverse complement.
TTTCTCGTACGTTACCGGGTCAAACGGCGCCAGAACAGGAAGACCCTCTGGTGACCGTTTTCTCGTACGTTACCGAGTCAAACGGCGCCAGAACAGGGAGACCCTCTGGTGACCGTTTTCTCGTACGTTACCGAGTCAAACGAAGACCCTCTGGTGACCGTTTTCTCGTACGTTACCGGGTCAAACGGCGCCAGAACAGGAAGACCCTCTGGTGACCGTTTTCTCGTACGTTACCGGGTCAAACGAAGACCCTCTGGTGACCGTTTTCTCGTACGTTACCGAGTCAAACGGCGCCAGAACAGGAAGACCCTCTGGTGACCGTTTTCTCGTAAGTTACCAGGTCAAACGGCGCCAGAACAGGAAGACCCTCTGGTGACCGTTTTCTCGTACGTTACCGGGTAAAACGGCGCCAGAACAGGAAGACCCTCTGGTGACCGTTTTCTCGTACGTTACCGGGTCAAACGGCGCCAGAACAGGAAGACCCTCTGGTGACCGTTTTCTCGTACGTTACCGGGTCAAACGGCGCCAGAACAGGAAGACCCTCTGGTGACCGTTTTCTCGTACGTTACCGGGTCAAACGAAGACCCTCTGGTGACCGTTTTCTCGTACGTTACCGGGTCAAACGGCGCCAGAACAGGAAGACCCTCTGGTGACCGTTTTCTCGTACGTTACCGGGTCAAACGGCGCCAGAACAGGAAGACCCTCTGGTGACCGTTTTCTCGTGTTTTACCGAGTCAAACGGCGCCAGAACGGGAAGACCCTCTGGTGACCGTTTTCTCGTACGTTACCGGGTCAAACGGCACCAGAACGGGAAGACCCTCTGGTGACCGTTTTCTCGTACGTTACCAGGTCAAACGGCGCCAGAACAGGAAGACCCTCTGGTGACCGTTTTCTCGTACGTTACCGGGTCAAACGAAGACCCTCTGGTGACCGTTTTCTCGTACGTTACCGGGTCAAACGAAGACCCTCTGGTGACCGTTTTCTCGTACGTTACCGGGTCAAACGAAGACCCTCTGGTGACCGTTTTCTCGTACGTTACCGGGTCAAACGGCGCCAGAACAGGAAGACCCTCTGGTGACCGTTTTCTCGTACGTTACCGGGTCAAACGAAGACCCTCTGGTGACCGTTTTCTCGTACGTTACCGAGTCAAACGGCGCCAGAACAGGAAGACCCTCTGGTGACCGTTTTCTCGTAAGTTACCAGGTCAAACGGCGCCAGAACAGGAAGACCCTCTGGTGACCGTTTTCTCGTACGTTACCGGGTAAAACGGCGCCAGAACAGGAAGACCCTCTGGTGACCGTTTTCTCGTACGTTACCGGGTCAAACGGCGCCAGAACAGGAAGACCCTCTGGTGACCGTTTTCTCGTACGTTACCGGGTCAAACGGCGCCAGAACAGGAAGACCCTCTGGTGACCGTTTTCTCGTACGTTACCGGGTCAAACGAAGACCCTCTGGTGACCGTTTTCTCGTACGTTACCGGGTCAAACGGCGCCAGAACAGGAAGACCCTCTGGTGACCGTTTTCTCGTACGTTACCGGGTCAAACGGCGCCAGAACAGGAAGACCCTCTGGTGACCGTTTTCTCGTACGTTACCGGGTCAAACGGCGCCAGAACAGGAAGACCCTCTAGTGACCGTTTTCTCGTACGTTACCGGGTCAAACGAAGACCCTCTGGTGACCGTTTTCTCGTACGTTACCGGGTCAAACGAAGACCCTCTGGTGACCGTTTTCTCGTACGTTACCGGGTCAAACGGCGCCAAAGCAGCCGGCGCTCCACTCAGACGCGGTGTAGCGTGTAGCTGACCGCCTCTGCTGTGGTCGGGTTGTGTTCAGGCTAAGCTCCGCCCCTCTGATGGTTCCCGTTGTGCTTCCCTCCTCAGGTTCATGTACTGGACCGACTGGGGCGAGATCCCAAAGATCGAGCGGGCCGGCATGGACGGGACGAATCGCTCCATGATCATCGATAAGGAGATCTACTGGCCCAACGGGCTGACCCTGGACTACGGCCAGCAGAAGCTGTACTGGGCCGACGCCAAACACAACTTCATCCACCGCGCCAACCTGGACGGATCCTCCAGGTACGGGCGCCGGGGTCCCGGGTCGGGACCGGGTCCAGGTTAGAGCTCCGACTGACGTGTGGTTTGGTTTTCAGGGAGGTGGTGGTCAAAGGGGAGCTGCCTCACCCCTTCGCCCTCACCCTGTACGAGGAAACGCTGTTCTGGACCGACTGGAACACCCACTCCATCCATTCCTGCCGGAAACAGACGGGGACGGAGCAGCGCATCGTCCACTCCGACATCTTCTCGCCGATGGACATCCACGTCTTCAGCCCCAAGAGGCAGGCCATCGGTGAGTCTAGAGAAGTTTGTGAACCCTAAAACAATGACTTTGGAGCTAAAGAGCAGAAAAATCTGGTTTAAAACGTGTCACACGGCCGTGATTTCCAGATGTGTGCGGCGGTTGGACTCCAACCGGTTCTGTTTGCTTTGGAGAACTTATTTATCTTTAAAATCAGAAGCTAAAGCAACACCAGAGAAGTTTGTGAACCCTAAAACAATGACTTTGGAGCTAAAGAGCAGAAAAATCTGGTTTAAAACGTGTCACACGGCCGTGATTTCCAGATGTGTGCGGCGGTTGGACTCCATCGGTGAGTCCAACCGGTTCTGTTTGCATTAGAGAACTTTTTTATCTTTTAAAATCAGAAGCTAAAGCAACACCAGAGAAGTTTGTGAACCCTAAAACAATGACTTTGGAGCTAAAGAGCAGAAAAATCTGGTTTAAAACGTGTCACACGGCCGTGATTTCCAGATGTGTGCGGCGGTTGGACTCAAACTGGTTCTGTTTGCATCAGAGAACTTATTTATCTTTAAAATCAGAAGCTAAAGCAACACCAGAGAAGTTTGTGAACCTTAAAACAATGACTTTGGAGCTAAAGAGCAGAAAAATCTGGTTTAAAACGTGTCACACGGCCGTGATTTCCAGATGTGTGCGGCGGTTGGACTCCATCGGTGAGTCCAACCGGTTCTGCTTGCATTAGAGAACTTATTTATCTTTAAAATCAGAAGCTAAAGCAACACCAGAGAAGTTTGTGAACCCTAAAACAATGACTTTGGAGCTAAAGAGCAGAAAAATCTGGTTTAAAACGTGTCACACGGCCGTGATTTCCAGATGTGTGCGGCGGTTGGACTCCATCGGTGAGTCCAACCGGTTCTGTTTGCATCAGAGAACTTATTTATCTTTTAAATTCAGAAGCTAAAGCAACACCAGAGAAGTTTGTGAACCCTAAAACAATGACTTTGGAGCTAAAGAGCAGAAAAATCTGGTTTAAAACGTGTCACACGGCCGTGATTTCCAGATGTGTGCGGCGGTTGGACTCCATCGGTGAGTCCAACCGGTTCTGTTTGCATCAGAGAACTTATTTATCTTTAAAATCAGAAGCTAAAGCAGCACCAGAGAAGTTTGTGAACCCTAAAACAATGACTTTGGAGCTAAAGAGCAGAAAAATCTTTGTCTTTGCTGGTTTAAAACGTGTCACACGGCCTCATGAGACGTGATTTCCAGCTGCTGAGGTTGCTGTGGTGACGCTGATGAAGGTAACTAGCTTCCTTGTTGCTGTCAGCAGTGAACGGCCCTTGTTCCCAGAGCAACGGAGGATGCTCCCACCTCTGCCTCCTCTCCCCAACCAGGCCCTTCTACCAGTGCGCCTGTCCCACCGGCGTCCAGCTGCTGGAGGACGGGAAGACCTGCAGAAATGGTAAGATCCTCATTTTCTTATTTATTCTGATTTATAGCATCAACTACATCAGTTTGGTGCAGTTTAAAGGTGACATGTTCTGCCTTTTTTCTGTTTTATTGAGATGTATGAGACAGGATTTGGTCTAAATACCGGCTGGTTTAGGCCCAGTGGCTCAGTCTCAGTCCTGCTTTAACACCTCTTTGTTAAAGTGGGTTAGCGGTAGATGCTAGCAAACAATGCTTTCTCACACCGATTACTTTTACTTTACTTACTTTTTACTTTACTTTGTCGTACACGGAACCGTTCAGCTAGAAAGCTTCAGCTAACAAAGTAATGTGGGAACAATAATGTTCATCTTTCAGAAAGGAGCAGCAGTAACTCCTTAGAAGTTGGTGTACGTCATCTTCATTAGCTAAGCTGTTAGCATTAGCTGCTGCTAAAGGAAGAAATAAATCAGTAAATAAACCATGAGGAGTTATTTCTGCATTAGCTAAGCTGTTAGCGTTAGCTGGTGCTAAAGGAAGAAATAAATCAGTAAATAAACCATGAGGAGTTATTTCATTAGCTAAGCTGTTAGCGTTAGCTGCTGCTAAAGGAAGAAATAAATCAGTAAATAAACCATGAGGAGTTATTTCTGCATTAGCTAAGCTGTTAGCGTTAGCTGCTAGCGTTAGCTGCTGCTAAAGGTAGAAATAAATCAGTAAATAAACCATGAGGAGTTACTTCATTAGCTAAGCTGTTAGCGTTAGCTGCTGCTAAAGGAAGAAATAAATCAGTAAATAAACCATGAGGAGTTATTTCATTAGCTAAGCTGTTAGCGTTAGCTGCTGCTAAAGGAAGAAATAAATCAGTAAATAAACCATGAGGAGTTATTTCTGCATTAGCTAAGCTGTTAGTGTTAGCTGTTAGCGTTAGCTGCTGCTAAAGGAGGAAATAAATCAATAACTAAACCATGAGGAGTTATTTCTGCATTAGCTAAGCTGTTAGCATTAGCTGCTAGCGTTAGCTGTTAGCCTTAGCTGCTGCTAAAAGAAGAAATAAATGAGTAAATAAACCATGAGGAGTTACTTCATTAGCTAAGATGTTAGCGTTAGCTGCTGCTAAAGGAAGAAATAAATCAGTAAATAAACCATGAGGAGTTATTTCTGCATTAGCTAAGCTGTTAGCGTTAGCTGCTGCTAAAGGAAGAAATAAATCAGTAAATAAAGCATGAGGAGTTATTTCATTAGCTAAGCTGTTAGCGTTAGCTGCTGCTAAAGGAGGAAATAAATCAGTAAATAAACCATGAGGAGTTATTTCATTAGCTAAGCTGTTAGCGTTAGCTGCTGCTAAAGGAAGAAATAAATCAGTAAATAAACCATGAGGAGTTATTTCATTAGCTAAGCTGTTAGCGTTAGCTGCTGCTAAAGGAGGAAATAAATCAGTAAATAAACCATGAGGAGTTATTTCATTAGCTAAGCTGTTAGCGTTAGCTGCTGCTAAAGGAAGAAATAAATCAGTAAATAAACCATGAGGAGTTATTTCATTAGCTAAGCTGTTAGCGTTAGCTGTTAACGTTAGCTGCTGCTAAAGGAGGAAATAAATCAGTAAATAAACCATGAGGAGTTATTTCATTAGCTAAGCTGTTAGCGTTAGCTGCTGCTAAAGGAAGAAATAAATCGGTAAATAAACCATGAGGAGTCATCTTCATTAGCTAAGCTGTTAGCATTAGCTGCTGCTAAAGGAGGAAATAAATCAGTAAATAAACCATGAGGAGTTATTTCTCAGATGCTTCCATTTCCCTGCTCTGAAGTTCAGGCTCTGAGAGCTGGAACTGATCCTCTTTGTGGCTCAGTTCCTTCAGTCCAGCGTTGAACTGGACCAAGTTGTTAAAACAGTGGGATGAAAAGTGTTTGCTGCACATTCACAGTCTTTAGCTAACTCTGCTGGAACATTAGCCTCAGATATAGTTTATCCACTGGGCTCTTATATCCTCTGAGGCTGCTGCTGGATGGAAGATGCATGCTCCTCAGTGCAGCTGACAGCAGAACATTTCCACCAGAAGCTGGCTTCATCCGTCCAGCAGGGTGGAGGTGAGGGGGCGGGGCTTAACAGAGGAGGCGGGGCCAACTTAAGGAGTGACGTACTTTAGAAATTAAGTGAAATGAGGAACTTTCACACAAAGAGGAACTTAATAAACACCAGGGTTGTGTTTTTGCGGAGTTTTACCCTGATTTATGCTCCCAGGAGCAGGAAGAGAGGATTTTACACAATATGTCACATTTGAAACAAAGTTTTTAAGTTTTTCATCAGAAACAGGGACAAAGAGCATCTGTCTGTGATCTCAGATTAGTTGTATTGTAGAAATTCAGAGATAATCCCTAAAATAATAAATAAATAGTTTAGCAGTTAGCTGTAAGTTAGCAGTTAGCTGTAAGTTAGCAGTTAGCTGTAAGCTAGCATAAGATGCTAGCAAACAATGCTTTCTCATCAACCGTAATGGACCAACACATTGAGAGTTATCTTAGCTTAGCAGAGGAGTCGGAGCCAACGTAAGGAGTGACGTACTTTAGAAATGAAGTTAAATGAGGAACTTTCACACAAAGGGGAACTAAATAAATTCCAGGGTTGCGTTTTTGGGGAGTTTTACACCTCAGACGCCCTGATATCTGCTCCCAGGAACAGGAAGAAGGAGTTTTACACTTCAGACGCCCTGATATCTGCTCCCAGGAACAGGAAGAAGGAGTTTTACACTTTTTTTTTACACCAGGAGCAGGAAGAAGGAGTTTTACACTTCAGACGCCCTGATATATGCTCCCAGGAACAGGAAGAAGGAGTTTTACACTTCAGACGCCCTGATATCTGCTCCCAGGAACAGGAAGAAGGAGTTTTACACTTTTTTTTTACACCAGGAGCAGGAAGAAGGAGTTTTACACTTTTTTTTTACACCAGGAGCAGGAAGAAGGAGTTTTACACTTCAGACGCCCTGATATATGCTCCCAGGAGCAGGAAGAAGGAGTTTTACCCTTCAGACGCCCTGATATATGCTCCCAGGAACAGGAAGAAGGAGTTTTACACTTCAGACGCCCTGATATATGCTCCCAAGAGCAGGAAGAAGGAGTTTTACACTTCAGACGCCCTGATATATGCTCCCAGGAGCAGGAAGAAGGAGTTTTACACTTCAGACGCCCTGATATATGCTCCCAAGAGCAGGAAGAAGGAGTTTTACACTTCAGACGCCCTGATATATGCTCCCAGGAGCAGGAAGAAGGAGTTTTACACTTCAGACGCCCTGATATATGCTCCCAAGAGCAGGAAGAAGGAGTTTTACACTTCAGACGCCCTGATATATGCTCCCAGGAGCAGGAAGAAGGAGTTTTACACTTCAGACGCCCTGATATATGCTCCCAAGAACAGGAAGAAGGAGTTTTACACTTCAGACGCCCTGATATATGCTCCCAGGAACAGGAAGAAGGAGTTTTACACTTCAGACGCCCTGATATATGCTCCCAGGAGCAGGAAGAAGGAGTTTTACACTTCAGACGCCCTGATATATGCTCCCAAGAACAGGAAGAAGGAGTTTTACACTTCAGACGCCCTGATATATGCTCCCAGGAACAGGAAGAAGGAGTTTTACACTTCAGACGCCCTGATATATGCTCCCAGGAGCAGGAAGAAGGAGTTTTACACTTCAGACGCCCTGATATATGCTCCCAGGAGCAGGAAGAAGGAGTTTTACACTTCAGACGCCCTGATATATGCTCCCAGGAACAGGAAGAAGGAGTTTTACACTTCAGACGCCCTGATATATGCTCCCAGGAACAGGAAGAAGGAGTTTTACACTTCAGATGCCCTGATATATGCTCCCAGGAACAGGAAGAAGGAGTTTTACACTTCAGACGCCCTGATATATGCTCCCAGGAGCAGGAAGAAGGAGTTTTACACTTCAGACGCCCTGATATATGCTCCCAGGAGCAGGAAGAAGGAGTTTTACACTTCAGACGCCCTGATATATGCTCCCAGGAGCAGGAAGAAGGAGTTTTACGCCTCAGACGCCCTGATATATGCTCCCAGGAACAGGAAGAAGGAGTTTTACACTTCAGACGCCCTGATATATGCTCCCAGGAGCAGGAAGAAGGAGTTTTACACTTCAGACGCCCTGATATATGCTCCCAGGAACAGGAAGAAGGAGTTTTACACTTCAGACGCCCTGATATATGCTCCCAGGAACAGGAAGAAGGAGTTTTACACTTCAGACGCCCTGATATATGCTCCCAGGAACAGGAAGAAGGAGTTTTACACTTCAGACGCCCTGATATATGCTCCCAGGAACAGGAAGAAGGAGTTTTACACTTCAGACGCCCTGATATCTGCTCCCAGGAGCAGGAAGGAGGGATTTTACATGATATAGAAGCTTTAAATCAGTATCTGTGATATTTTCTGTCACATCCTGGGACCGTGGTGGTGTCTAATTTTAGCTGTTCCAGTTGAGTTGATCAGGAGCAGGTCATGTGTGAGTTTTCTGAGCTTCTGTTGTGTTGTTGTGATCCTGGATGTTCATTTGTTGCACCAGGAACCTTCCACAGTGAGATTATAGACGCATGAAAGCTGAGCTCGGAGCTCACAACTGGTCCTGATAAAGTGTGTTTATTGATATCTGCTCGATTTGGAGTGAAAAATCCTGCAGAGGAAACTCTGTTTGGCTTCAGGAAACAGAAAAAGACCCAAATATTTCCGCCGTGCGTCAGTGAAAGACGCAGAAACTGACGGATTATCTCTGATTTTTCAGAAAGACAAAAAAAAAAAACCCAAAGGGATCTTTCTTGTGTAACCGAAGAGAAGAATTCAGCCCAAACATGCAGATTGGATCCATTAGTGTGTGAGCTGCTGCCAAACCTCATTAACTTTTCCTCTAATTTAAAAACTCCAGCAACACGCTCACTTCTTTCCGCCCTCGTGTTGTTGTCGGCTCAAGGTGGCGTTGGGCTGACCTGCTGTTGCCATGGCAGGCCCCCCTCTGCCTCCTCTATTTACATTTTTTGGTCGGGTAACCCTGGCCTGCAGAGCCACGGAGGTTTGAAGGCAGGGGGGCTTTTGTGAGGGCCGGGATCACATGTTCCCCCCGCAGACAAAGCCCCCTTTCACTGCCGGGGTTTAACTGTTGCGGCGGAGGGTTTGTGTGGCTCTGCAGCAGCGAGCCGTCGCCTCAGACTGAGATCAAGGCCTGAAGTCTGTTGTTTGGCTGGGAATCTGCAGCCTTTCTTCTGGCTCCAGGAGAATGTCTCTGAACTGAAAGCTGTGGCATCAGCTGTTGGATGAAAGCAGGATAGTTTGTTTCAGATCAGCCCAAACTGTTGCTCAAATCAATAAAATCATTGATTGAGGTTCTGTTCATGCTCAGTCTGACCGTGGTGATGCTCCTCCCCCCAGGTGCGACTCAGGTGCTGCTGCTGGGGTGGCGGACAGACCTGCGGCGGATCTCTCTGGGCCGGTTTTTAAACCGGTTTTAGGCGGATGTTTTTAAACTGGTTTCACACCTGGTTTTAAACCGGTTTTAGGTGTTCTTTAGACTTGGATCGGATGTTTTTAAACCGGTTTTACACCTGGTTTTAGGTGGTCTTTAGACTTGGATCGGCTGTTTTTAAACCGGTTTTAGGCCTTCTTTAGACTTGGATCGGATGTTTTTAAACCGGTTTTAAACCTGGTTTTAGGCGGATGTTTTTAAACCGGTTTCACACCTGGTTTTAAACCGGTTTTAGGTGTTCTTTAGACTTGGATCGGATGTTTTTAAACCGGTTTTACACCTGATTTTAGGCTTTCTTTAGACTTGGATCGGATGTTTTTAAACCGGTTTTACACCTGGTTTTAGGCGTTCTTTAGACTTGGATCGGATGTTTTTTAACCGGTTTCACACCTGGTTTTAGGCGGTCTTTAGACTTGGATCGGATGTTTTTAAACCGGTTTTACACCCGGTTTTAGGTGGTCTTTAGACTTGGATCGGCTGTTTTTAAACCGGTTTTAGGCGTTCTTTAGACTTGGATCGGATGTTTTTAAACCGGTTTTAAACCTGGTTTTAGGCGGATGTTTTTAAACCGGTTTCACACCTGGTTTTAAACCGGTTTTAGGTGTTCTTTAGACTTGGATCGGATGTTTTTAAACCGGTTTTACACCTGATTTTAGGCTTTCTTTAGACTTGGATCGGATGTTTTTAAACCGGTTTTACACCTGGTTTTAGGCTTTCTTTAGACTTGGATCGGCTGTTTTTAAACCGGTTTTACACCTGGTTTTAGGCGTTCTTTAGACTTGGATCGGATGTTTTTTAACCGGTTTCACACCTGGTTTTAGGCGGTCTTTAGACTTGGATCGGATGTTTTTAAACCGGTTTTAAACCTGGTTTTAGGCGGTCTTTAGACTTGGATCAGATGTTTTCAAACTGGTTTTACACCTGGTTTTAGGCGGTCTTTAGACTTGGATCGGATGTTTTTAAACCGGTTTTACACCCGGTTTTAGGCGGTCTTTAGACTTGGATCGGATGTTTTTAAACCGGTTCTACACCTGGTTTTAGGCTTTCTTTAGACTTGGATCAGATGTTTTTAAACCGGTTTTACACCTGATTTTAGGCTTTCTTTAGACTTGGATCGGATGTTTTTCAACCGGTTTTACACCTGGTTTTAAACCGGTTTCACACCTGGTTTTAGGCTTTCTTTAGACTTGGATCGGATGTTTTTAAACCGCTTTTACACCTGGTTTTAGGCGGTCTTTAGACTTGGATCGGATGTTTATAAACCGGTTTTACACCTGGTTTTAGGCGGTCTTTAGACTTGGATCGGATGTTTTAAAACCGGTTTTACACCTGGTTTTAAACCGGTTTTACACCTGGTTTTAAACCGGTTTCACACCTGGTTTTAAACCGGTTTTAGGCGTTCTTTAGACTTGGATCGGATGTTTTTAAACCGGTTTTACACCTGGTTTTAAACCGGTTTTACACCTGGTTTTAAACCGGTTTTACACCTGGTTTTAAACCGGTTTTACACCTGGTTTTAGGCTTTCTTTAGACTTCGATCCGATGATTTTAAACCGGTTTTACACCTGGTTTTAGGCTTTCTTTAGACTTGGATCGGATGTTTTTAAACCGGTTTCACACCTGGTTTTAGGCGGTCTTTAGACTTGGATCGGATATTTTTAAACCGGTTTCACACCTGGTTTTAGGCGGTCTTTAGACTTGGATCGGATATTTTTAAACCGGTTTTACACCTGGTTTTAGGCGGTCTTTAGACTTGGATCGGCTGTTTTTAAACCGGTTTTAGGCGGTCTTTAGACTTGGATCGGATGTTTTTAAACCGGCTTTACACCTGGTTTTAAACCGGTTTCACACCTGGTTTTAGGCGGTCTTTAGACTTGGATCGGATTTTTTTAAACCGGTTTTACACCTGGTTTTAGGCGGTTGATTGTATTTGGAGTCAGAGAGGTTCTTTTCATGCTCAGCCTGACCGTGGTGATGCTCCTCCCCCTCAGGTGCGACTCAGATGCTGCTGCTGGCGCGGCGGACAGACCTGCGGCGGATCTCTCTGGACACGCCAGACTTCACGGACATCATCCTGCAGGTGGACGACATCCGCCACGCCATCGCCATCGACTACGACCCGGTGGAGGGCTACATCTACTGGACGGACGACGACGTGAAGGCCATCCGCCGCTCCCAGCTGGACGGCAGCGACTCGCAGTTTGTGGTCACGTCCCAGGTGAACCATCCCGATGGCATCGCCGTCGACTGGATCGCCCGGAACCTCTACTGGACCGACACCGGGACCGATCGCATCGAGGTGACCCGGCTCAACGGCACCATGCGCAAGATCCTGATCTCGGAAGACCTGGACGAGCCCAGAGCCATCGTACTGGACCCTGTGGCCGGGTGAGTCTAACTCCTGGAGAGGTGAACACGCTGGCGTTCGTCAAGGCGAACTCATTTAATTTGGTTCTGTGTCACAGGTACATGTACTGGACTGACTGGGGCGAGGTGCCGAAGATCGAGCGAGCCGACCTGGACGGGATGGAGCGGTTGGTCATGGTGAACACGTCTCTGGGCTGGCCCAACGGCCTCGCTCTCGATTACGACGAACGCAAACTCTACTGGGGAGACGCCAAGACGGACAAGATCGAGGTTGGTGTTTGGTTTGGTTTCGTCTGCCCGCTGGTGGTGGTTCTGGTCCAGAAATGTTCTGTTCGGTGTGTTTTTTGTACTGTACTGATGGTGCATTCAGTGACAACTGGGAAAAACGTCCCATTTCTGAGGGACAGTGAATGCAGCATCGTCTGAAGGTGAAGTTGAGTGGAGATCTGTGAGCTCAAAACTGAAGTCAAGACGTCCCCTTTAAAGTTGTAACAAGAACCAGGAAGATGCCAGAAACCTTTAAATCGGTCCCGCTCTCAGATATTCAGATGAGAGAACAGGAACTATTTTTGACGACGTCATGGTTTTAGATTGAATTTTCACACATAAATCCAGTGTTTTCTCAGCTGTTTTTATCAGGAAGTAGCTGCTTTACACAAGTCATTCACACCGTCTTCATTTAATTCAGATTTTATTTGAAACGTGTGGCTTTAGACATGATTTCAGACTCGGTTTCAACTAGTTTTACATTTGACTTTACACCTGGTTATGGCCTCGGTTTAGACTGGATTCAGATTTGGTCTGTCCTGGTTATTTTAACCGGTTTTACACCTGGTTTTAGGCGGTCTTTAGACTTGGATCGGATGATTTTTAAACCGGTTTTAAGCGTTCTTTAGACTTGGATCGGATGTTTTTAAACCAGGTTTTACACCTGGTTTTAAACCGGTTTTAGGCGTTCTTTAGACTTGGATCGGATGTTTTTACACCTAGTTTTAGGCGGTCTTTAGACTTGGATCGGATGTTTTTAAACCGGTTTCACACCTGGTTTTAGGCGGTCTTTAGACTTGGATCGGATGTTTTTAAACCGGTTTTACACCCGGTTTTAGGCTTTCTTTAGACTTGGATCGGATGTTTTTACACCTGGTTTTAGGCTTTCTTTAGACTTGGATCGGATGTTTTTAAACCGGTTTCAGGCTTTCTTTAGACTTGGATCGGATGTTTTTAAACCGGTTTTACACCTGGTTTTAAACCGGTTTTAGGCTTTCTTTAGACTTGGATCGGATGTTTTTAAACCGGTTTCAGGCTTTCTTTAGACTTGGATCGGATGTTTTTAAACCGGTTTTACACCTGGTTTTAAACCGGTTTTAGGCTTTCTTTAGACTTGGATCGGATGTTTTTAAACCGGTTTTAAGAGTTCTTTAGACTTGGATCGGATGTTTTTACACCGGTTTTACACCTGGTCTTGGTCAGACCTGTTCACACTGCCTGTTTGTCTTCTTTTAATAAGCACCCTCTCTGAGGAGGACGCATCGGTCCTGTTTGTGCGTCTCTGAGCTCGTCATCAGGTTTCCAGCTTCGGCCTCACGCCGACCATCGGATCAGCCGTGAGACGTCCTGACGCTCCGCTCTGAAACAGGCCTCCTGTCGTGTTGGAGCTGCTTTTCACTGCTCTGCTTTCCCTCTTCTGTGGTGGTGGGCCCCACCTGAGCTCCCCTCTGAGGGGCCTCCCTCCCCTCAGCCTCCTCCTCTTCAGAGGACCTAGTTTTTGCGGCGAGAGCCCACATCTGGTTCCGATTGCGGCCTGCACTCCAGCTGCGGTCGGCTCTGTTTAGAATAGACCCAGAATCTGAAACCGTTGCCGCACTGCGGTCAAACTCCCAAACCAGCGGAGACCTTCTGGCTGAGGCCATCGCACTGAGGATGGAAACTTCACTTTATATTTATCCTCCACGTTCTTGCGAGTCTGAGTGTTGGAGGATGTTTTGAAGGATGGCAGGCGGCCACGCGGGGCCGTCCTGCCGGCAGCGAATCACGGCGCTCCACGCGGCGCTGATGGGTGGACGGACGCTGCGCAGATTACAGGCCTCGCTGGTTTCGTGTTTCTGCAGATTCCTGACATTTTTCCCCCGCTAACACTAGGAGCTTCTCTGCATGTTTCAGGAATCTTATCAGACTGAACTCAGGTGTCCTCAGATCAGATTTCTCAGCTCGTGGGATGTTTTTCAGGAAAGAGGATGGCCTGAAAGGCTCCGAGTGTGTTTTTCTGCCCACATAACATCTGAAACTTCTCTGTTCTGTGAAGATTTGGTTCAGGAGGAGTTTTAAAGCTGCTTCTGACTCACAGGAGGTCACTTTAACTCTGACCTGAGATCTGTTTTTATCCCTGAGATGATGTCATCTTTCAGCTTTTTTAGATATTCACATATTAGCATGTTGAGGGACACAAGCAGCCAAAAGTGAGTGATATGAAGCTTTAAAAGGTTTAAAAAGCTTTAAAAGAGGCTCCAGACAGATCAAATGTGTGAAAAATTAAGCATCTTCTGTCACGAATTAGTTTGGAAGTTAGTCTGGTCACATCTCTCCTTGCCGTGGAGTCATTTTTCACCTCTGTGGACACGTTTTACAGCCAAACGCCATTAAAAGAAGAGCGTAAACACCTGAAATGCGTCCCACTTTTACAGACTGTCTGTCAAACAGATGAACGGGATCATTCAAGTTCTGTCATCGTCAATAATAACTCGTCATTTGAACTGATAAAGTAGCTGTTAAATGGGTTTTATCTGGTTATTCTGAAGGTAAAAGAAAGTGTCAGATTGAGATTCGGGTTAGAATCGGGTGCTGAATGACTTTCAGGGCAGGGTTAGATGATGTAATGTTGCAGTTTCTGATTAAATTGTGATTTTTGGACCATAGTTCAAAGAACCTGAGCTCCAGATGTTAAAGCACCTTTGGGTGAGATGTATAAAGCTGATAAAGCTGCTCTCCTTCACATATTTCTGTAAAATGTCTGAGTTTTCACGTGGACGCGTTTAAAGCACCTGTGGTGGTGCGTTTAGGGCCTATGGGGGACAAAAAACCTTGTTTTGTTAGAAAATACTGAACTTTAGTTTGTACCTGGTCATTCTGACTGTGTTTAAGGCCAACGAAAGTATCGGATCGAGACGTGTTTAAGGCCAACGAAAGTATCGGATGGAGACGTGTTTTAGGCCAACGAAAGTATCGGATCGAGACGTGTTTTAGGCCAACGAAAGTATCGGATGGAGACGTGTTTTAGGCCAACGAAAGTATCGGATCGAGACGTGTTTTAGGCCAACGAAAGTATCGGATCGAGACGTGTTTTAGGCCAACGAAAGTATCGGATCGAGACGTGTTTAAGGCCAACGAAAGTATCGGATCGAGACGTGTTTAAGGCCAACGAAAGTATCGGATCGAGACGTGTTTAAGGCCAACGAAAGTATCGGATCGAGACGTGTTTTAGGCCAACGAAAGTATCGGATCGAGACGTGTTTAAGGCCAACGAAAGTATCTGATCGAGACGTTTGTTTAAGGCCAACGAAAGTATCGGATCGAGACGTGTTTAAGGCCAACGAAAGTATCGGATGGAGACGTGTTTTAGGCCAACGAAAGTATCGGATCGAGACTCGTGTTTTAGGCCAACGAAAGTATCGGATGGAGACGTGTTTTAGGCCAACGAAAGTATCGGATGGAGACGTGTTTTAGGCCAACGAAAGTATCGGATGGAGACGTGTTTAAGGCCAACGAAAGTATCGGATCGAGACGTGTTTAAGGCCAACGAAAGTATCGGATCGAGACGTGTTTTAGGCCAACGAAAGTATCGGATCGAGACGTGTTTAAGGCCAACAAAAGTATCTGATCGAGACGTGTTTAAGGCCAACGAAAGTATCTGATCGAGACGTGTTTAAGGCCAACGAAAGTATCGGATGGAGACGTGTTTTAGGCCAACGAAAGTATCGGATGGAGACGTGTTTTAGGCCAACGAAAGTATGGGATCGAGACGTGTTTTAGGCCAACGAAAGTATCTGATCGAGACGTGTTTTAGGCCAACGAAAGTATCGGATCGAGACGTGTTTTAGGCCAACGAAAGAATCGGATCGAGACGTGTTTTAGGCCAACGAAAGAATCGGATCGAGACGTGTTTTAGGCCAACGAAAGTATCGGATCGAGACGTGTTTTAGGGCAACGAAAGTATCGGATCGAGACGTGTTTTAGGGCAACGAAAGTATCGGATCGAGACGTGTTTTAGGCCAACGAAAGTATCGGATCGAGACGTGTTTTAGGCCAACGAAAGTATCGGATCGAGACGTTTGTTTTAGGCCAACGAAAGTATCGGATCGAGACGTGTGTTTAAGGCCAACGAAAGTATCGGATCGAGACGTGTTTAAGGCCAACGAAGGTATCGGATCGAGACGTGTTTTAGGCCAACGAAAGTATCGGATCGAGACGTGTTTTAGGCCAACGAAAGTATCGGATCGAGACGTTTGTTTTAGGCCAACGAAAGTATCGGATCGAGACGTGTGTTTAAGGCCAACGAAAGTATCGGATCGAGACGTGTGTTTAAGGCCAACGAAAGTATCGGATCGAGACGTGTTTAAGGCCAACGAAGGTATCGGATCGAGACGTGTTTTAGGCCAACGAAAGTATCGGATCGAGATGTGTTTTAGGCCAACGAAAGTATCGGATCGAGACGTGTTTAAGGCCAACGAAAGTATCGGATCGAGACGTGTTTTAGGTCAACGAAAGTATCGGATCGAGACGTGTTTTAGGCCAACGAAAGTATCTGATCGAGACGTTTGTTTAAGGCCAACGAAAGTATCGGATCGAGACGTGTTTAAGGCCAACGAAAGTATCGGATCGAGACGTGTTTTAGGTCAACGAAAGTATCGGATCGAGACGTGTTTTAGGCCAACGAAAGTATCTGATCGAGACGTTTGTTTAAGGCCAACGAAAGTATCGGATCGAGACGTGTTTAAGGCCAACGAAAGTATCGGGTGGAGACGTGTTTTAGGCCAACGAAAGTATCGGATGGAGACGTGTTTTAGGCCAACGAAAGTATCGGATCGAGACTCGTGTTTTAGGCCAACGAAAGTATCGGATGGAGACGTGTTTTAGGCCAACGAAAGTATCGGATCGAGACGTGTTTTAGGCCAACGAAAGTATCGGATCGAGACGTGTTTTAGGCCAACGAAAGTATCGGATCGAGACGTGTTTTAGGCCAACGAAAGTATCGGATCGAGACGTGTTTTAGGCCAACGAAAGTATCGGATCGAGACGTGTTTAAGGCCAACGAAAGTATCGGATGGAGACGTGTTTTAGGCCAACGAAAGTATCGGATCGAGACGTGTTTAAGGCCAACGAAAGTATCGGATCGAGACGTGTTTAAGGCCAACGAAAGTATCGGATCGAGACGTGTTTTAGGCCAACGAAAGTATCGGATCGAGACGTGTTTAAGGCCAACGAAAGTATCGGATCGAGACGTGTTTTAGGCCAACGAAAGTATCGGATCGAGACGTGTTTTAGGCCAACGAAAGTATCGGATCGAGACGTTTGTTTTAGGCCAACGAAAGTATCGGATCGAGACGTGTGTTTAAGGCCAACGAAAGTATCGGATCGAGACGTGTTTAAGGCCAACGAAGGTATCGGATCGAGACGTGTTTTAGGCCAACGAAAGTATCGGATCGAGACGTGTTTTAGGCCAACGAAAGTATCGGATCGAGACGTGTTTTAGGCCAACGAAAGTATCGGATCGAGACGTTTGTTTTAGGCCAACGAAAGTATCGGATCGAGACGTGTGTTTAAGGCCAACGAAAGTATCGGATCGAGACGTGTGTTTAAGGCCAACGAAAGTATCGGATCGAGACGTGTTTAAGGCCAACGAAGGTATCGGATCGAGACGTGTTTTAGGCCAACGAAAGAATCGGATCGAGACGTGTTTTAGGCCAACGAAAGTATCGGATCGAGACGTGTTTTAGGCCAACGAAAGTATCGGATCGAGACGCGTTTTAGGCCAACGAAAGTATCGGATCGAGACGCGTTTTAGGCCAACGAAAGTATCGGATCGAGACGTGTTTAAGGCCAACGAAAGTATCGGATCGAGACGTGTTTTAGGCCAACGAAAGTATCGGATCGAGACGTGTTTTAGGCCAACGAAAGTATCGGATCGAGACGTGTTTTAGGCCAACGAAAGTATCGGATCGAGACGTGTTTTAGGCCAACGAAAGTATCGGATCGAGACGTGTTTTAGGCCAACGAAAGTATCGGATCGAGACGTGTTTAAGGCCAACGAAAGTATCGGATCGAGACGTGTTTTAGGTCAACGAAAGTATCGGATCGAGACGTGTTTTAGGCCAACGAAAGTATCTGATCGAGACGTTTGTTTAAGGCCAACGAAAGTATCGGATCGAGACGTGTTTAAGGCCAACGAAAGTATCGGATGGAGACGTGTTTTAGGCCAACGAAAGTATCGGATGGAGACGTGTTTTAGGCCAACGAAAGTATCGGATCGAGACTCGTGTTTTAGGCCAACGAAAGTATCGGATGGAGACGTGTTTTAGGCCAACGAAAGTATCGGATCGAGACGTGTTTTAGGCCAACGAAAGTATCGGATCGAGACGTGTTTTAGGCCAACGAAAGTATCGGATCGAGACGTGTTTTAGGCCAACGAAAGTATCGGATCGAGACGTGTTTTAGGCCAACGAAAGTATCGGATCGAGACGTGTTTAAGGCCAACGAAAGTATCGGATCGAGACGTGTTTTAGGCCAACGAAAGTATCGGATCGAGACGTGTTTAAGGCCAACGAAAGTATCGGATCGAGACGTGTTTAAGGCCAACGAAAGTATCGGATCGAGACGTGTTTTAGGCCAACGAAAGTATCGGATCGAGACGTGTTTAAGGCCAACGAAAGTATCTGATCGAGACGTTTGTTTAAGGCCAACGAAAGTATCGGATCGAGACGTGTTTAAGGCCAACGAAAGTATCGGATGGAGACGTGTTTTAGGCCAACGAAAGTATCGGATCGAGACTCGTGTTTTAGGCCAACGAAAGTATCGGATGGAGACGTGTTTTAGGCCAACGAAAGTATCGGATCGAGACGTGTTTTAGGCCAACGAAAGTATCGGATGGAGACGTGTTTTAGGCCAACGAAAGTATCGGATCGAGACGTGTTTTAGGCCAACGAAAGTATCGGATCGAGACGTGTTTAAGGCCAACGAAAGTATCGGATCGAGACGTGTTTTAGGCCAACGAAAGTATCGGATCGAGACGTGTTTAAGGCCAACGAAAGTATCGGATCGAGACGTGTTTAAGGCCAACGAAAGTATCGGATCGAGACGTGTTTTAGGCCAACGAAAGTATCGGATCGAGACGTGTTTAAGGCCAACGAAAGTATCCGATCGAGACGTGTTTAAGGCCAACGAAAGTATCTGATCGAGACGTGTTTAAGGCCAACGAAAGTATCGGATGGAGACGTGTTTTAGGCCAACGAAAGTATCGGATCGAGACGTGTTTTAGGCCAACGAAAGTATCTGATCGAGACGTGTTTTAGGCCAACGAAAGTATCGGATCGAGACGTGTTTTAGGCCAACGAAAGAATCGGATCGAGACGTGTTTTAGGCCAACGAAAGAATCGGATCGAGACGTGTTTTAGGCCAACGAAAGTATCGGATCGAGACGTGTTTTAGGCCAACGAAAGTATCGGATCGAGACGTGTTTTAGGCCAACGAAAGTATCGGATCGAGACGTTTGTTTTAGGCCAACGAAAGTATCGGATCGAGACGTGTGTTTAAGGCCAACGAAAGTATCGGATCGAGACGTGTTTAAGGCCAACGAAGGTATCGGATCGAGACGTGTTTTAGGCCAACGAAAGTATCGGATCGAGACGTGTTTTAGGCCAACGAAAGTATCGGATCGAGACGTTTGTTTTAGGCCAACGAAAGTATCGGATCGAGACGTGTGTTTAAGGCCAACGAAAGTATCGGATCGAGACGTGTTTAAGGCCAACGAAGGTATCGGATCGAGACGTGTTTTAGGCCAACGAAAGAATCGGATCGAGACGTGTTTTAGGCCAACGAAAGTATCGGATCGAGACGCGTTTTAGGCCAACGAAAGTATCGGATCGAGACGCGTTTTAGGCCAACGAAAGTATCTGATCGAGACGTGTTTTAGGCCAACGAAAGTATCGGATCGAGACGTGTTTTAGGCCAACGAAAGTATCGGATCGAGACGTGTTTTAGGCCAACGAAAGTATCGGATCGAGACGTGTTTAAGGCCAACGAAAGTATCGGATCGAGACGTGTTTTAGGCCAACGAAAGTATCGGATCGAGACGCGTTTAAGGCCAACGAAAGTATCGGATCGAGACGCGTTTTAGGCCAACGAAAGTATCGGATCGAGACGCGTTTAAGGCCAACGAAAGTATCGGATCGAGACGCGTTTAAGGCCAACGAAAGTATCGGATCGAGACGTGTTTAAGGCCAACGAAAGTATCGGATCGAGACGTGTTTAAGGCCAACGAAAGTATCGGATCGAGACGCGTTTTAGGCCAACGAAAGTATCTGATCGAGACGCGTTTTAGGCCAACGAAAGTATCGGATCGAGACGCGTTTTAGGCCAACGAAAGTATCGGATCGAGACACGTGTTTAAGGCCAACGAAAGAATCGGATCGAGACGTGTTTTAGGCCAACGAAAGTATCGGATCGAGACGTGTTTAAGGCCAACGAAAGTATCGGATCGAGACGCGTTTTAGGCCAACGAAAGTATCTGATCGAGACGCGTTTTAGGCCAACGAAAGTATCGGATCGAGACGCGTTTTAGGCCAACGAAAGTATCGGATCGAGACGCGTTTTAGGCCAACGAAAGTATCGGATCGAGACGCGTGTTTAAGGCCAAACGAAAGTATCGGATCGAGACGCGTGTTTTAGGCCAACGAAAGTATCGGATCGAGACGTGTTTTAGGCCAACGAAAGTATCGGATCGAGACGTGTTTAAGGCCAACGAAAGTATCGGATCGAGACGCGTTTTAGGCCAACGAAAGTATCGGATCGAGACGCGTTTAAGGCCAACGAAAGTATCGGATCGAGACGCGTTTTAGTCCAACGAAAGTATCGGATCGAGACGCGTGTTTAAGGCCAACGAAAGTATCGGATCGAGACGCGTGTTTAAGGCCAACGAAAGTATCGGATCGAGACGTGTTTAAGGCCAACGAAAGTATCGGATCGAGACGTGTTTAAGGCCAACGAAAGTATCGGATCGAGACGTGTTTAAGGCCAACGAAAGTAACCGATACTAAACACGACGAGCTTAAAACGTTAGCCGGACTTGGATTAGCTGACAATAGAGCGCCCCCTACACTTAGAGTTCTTTCAACTAAAAACTTAACAAAAATTTAGTCAATTTGACTCATTTGATGTAAAGTTTCAGATGTACAACCGAAGGAAACGTGAATCCTCCTCAGGCGGTTCAAAGTTGAACTTTCTTCTCTTCTTCTTCTGTGCGTCTGCAGGTGATGAACATGGACGGGACGGGCCGACGGGTGCTGGTGGAGGACAAACTTCCTCACATCTTCGGCTTCACCCTGCTGGGGGACTACATCTACTGGACGGACTGGCAGCGCCGCAGCATCGAGCGCGTCCACAAACGCACCGCCGAGAGGGAGTTCATCATCGACCAGCTGCCTGACCTCATGGGCCTCAAGGCCACCAACATGCACGAGGTCTTCGGTGAGTTCAGGGCGGCGGGTTTGTGTGGGTGACATCATCAGGTGGGAG
Source organism: Leuresthes tenuis (assembly GCF_036924035.1). Lineage (NCBI taxonomy): Eukaryota > Metazoa > Chordata > Actinopteri > Atheriniformes > Atherinopsidae > Leuresthes > Leuresthes tenuis. Next base: position 1,537,875 of record NW_027325377.1, on the reverse strand, counting down.
GAGCCAGGGGTATAACCTTCTGACGTTCTGCTTTAACCTCCTGTTCAAACCCAAAAGAATCGGGTTTGAAGAGTCTCATGGTCCCACCTTAAGCTCCTCCTCCTCTGCTCGCCATCCTCCATGATTTAGACCTTCTGTTTGGTTCTGGTGGACCTTGAGGTGTGATCGTGTGTTTCTGATTTCCAGGAACGAACCCGTGTGCTGAGAACAACGGCGGCTGCAGCCACCTCTGCCTTTACAAGCCGCAGGGCGTGCAGTGCGGCTGCCCCATCGGTCTGGAGCTCATCGCCGACATGAGGACCTGCATCGTCCCCGAGGCCTTCCTGCTCTTCTCCCGCCATACCGACATCCGCCGCATCTCCCTGGAGACCAACAACAACAACGTGGCCATCCCGCTTACCGGCGTTAAGGAGGCGTCCGCGCTCGACTTCGACGTCACTGACAATCGAATCTACTGGACGGACATCACTCTGAAGGTGGGTTTAGAACAGAGTGGAAGCAGGGGGTATATCGGTTAGCAAGCCCGGTTCTGACCCGTTGTGTGACTTCACAGACCATCAGCCGGGCCTTCATGAACGGCAGCGCTCTGGAACACGTGGTGGAGTTCGGCCTGGATTATCCGGAGGGGATGGCGGTCGACTGGCTGGGGAAGAACCTCTACTGGGCTGATACCGGCACCAACCGCATCGAGGTGGCCAAACTGGATGGGCAGCACCGGCAGGTTCTGGTCTGGAAGGACCTGGACAGTCCTCGAGCTCTGGCGCTGGATCCAGCTGAGGGGTGAGAACCGCAGATCAGATGAGCTGAGTTTATCTCCAGGTCCGGTTCGTGTCATAGAATCTGTTCTGACCCTGTTCTCTGCAGGTACATGTACTGGACCGAGTGGGGCGGGAAGCCGAAGATTGACCGAGCGGCGATGGACGGGACGGGCCGCATCACTCTAGTGGACGACGTGGGCCGGGCCAACGGCCTCACAATCGACTACGCAGAGCGGCGTCTCTACTGGACCGACCTGGACACGACACTGATAGAGTCCTCCAACATGCTCGGTAATCTGCTCCATCACACGGATCGGAACCGTTAAAACTGGAACAGTGCACAGAAACACCTGCTGGTCCCGTTTCTGCCGTGTTCAGCTAGGACTTGGTTTTAGATTGATTTTGGACTGTTTGTTTTATTTGAACTGGTTTGAGATCTGGTTTGAGACCCAGTTTGAACTGGTTTGAGACCCGGTTTGAACTGGTTTGAGACCCGGTTTGAACTTGTTTGAGACCTAGTTTGAACTTGTTTGAGACCTGGTTTGAACTGGTTTGAGACCTGGTTTGAGACCTAGTTTGAACTTGTTTGAGACCTGGTTTGAACTGGTTTGAGACCTGGTTTGAGACCTAGTTTGAACTGGTTTGAGACCCGGTTTGAACTGGTTTGAGACCCAGTTTGAACTTGTTTGAGACCCGGTTTGAACTTGTTTGAGACCTGGTTTGAACTAGTTTGAGACCTGGTTTGAACTAGTTTGAGACCTGGTTTGAGACCTAGTTTGAACTGGTTTGAGACCCGGTTTGAACTGGTTTGAGACCCGGTTTGAACTGGTTTGAGACCCGGTTTGAACTGGTTTGAGACCCGGTTTGAACTGGTTTGAGACCTAGTTTGAACTGGTTTGAGACCTAGTTTGAACTGGTTTGAGACCTAGTTTGAACTGGTTTGAGACCTAGTTTGAACTTGTTTGAGACCTGGTTTGAGACCTTGTTTGAACTGGTTTGAGACCTAGTTTTTGACCCGGTTTGAACTGGTTTGTGACCCGGTTTGAACTGGTTTGAGACCGAGTTTGAGACCTAGTTTGAATTGGTTTGAGACCTAATTTGAGACCTGGTTTGAACTGGTTTGAGACCTGGCCTCAGTTTGGTCTGTAGTTTCCTCTTCGTCGTCTCCTCTCTGATCTTTTTTGGGTTCTTGCCCTGCAGGTCAGGACCGTGAGGTGATAGCTGATGACCTTCCTCACCCATTCGGCCTCACGCAGTACCAGGACTACATCTACTGGACGGACTGGAGCCAGCGTAGCATCGAGCGAGCTAACAAGACCAGCGGTCAGAACCGCACCGTCATCCAGGGACACCTGGACTATGTCATGGACATCCTGGTGTTCCACTCATCCCGGCAGGGTGGCTGGAACGCCTGCGCCTCCACCAACGGACACTGCTCCCACCTCTGCCTCGCCGTCCCCGTCAGCAGCTTCGTCTGCGGATGCCCCGCCCACTTCTCCCTCAACTACGACAACAAGACCTGCAGCGGTGAGGCTCACGTCACTCTGCAGGCTGTTCGGAAGCTCTGGTGTCAGGGTTCTGTTCTTCTGTTGGTTTCCGTCCAACTCTTTGTGGTTTTCTTTCAGCTCCCACTTCGTTCCTGCTGTTCAGCCAAAAGACGGCCATCAACCGCATGGTTATAGACGAGCAGCAGAGCCCGGACATCATCCTGCCCATCCACAGCCTGAGGAACGTCCGGGCCATCGACTACGACCCGCTCGACAAGCAGCTGTACTGGATTGACTCCAAGCAGAACGTCATCCGCCGCGCTCAGGAGGACGGGAACCAGGTACCTAATGGTCCAAGGGGGTTGTTTTAGCTGAGAGCGGGTCCTCTGATCTGGGCAGAAAAGGTTTGAAATCACCGGAGAGGTTAAAGGCTCTGCAGGCAGAACCCGAGTCTGTTCTGAGTTTGTAAGGCAAAAACAACAAGATGATTCAGTTTATATCAACCTGCCACACTTCTCATAAATTTCAGAGTCGTGTACACCATGGTGGTCTGCGAGAGCCAAACAAACCAAGATTTTCACATGAATCATTTCAGACGTTTGTTTTCTGTCGCTCTGAAAGTAAACACAGGGAGCAGGAGGAAACCTTAAACCTGCTCTTTCTCAAGAGAGTCCACCCAAAACCATGCAGCGGGGCAGAGGGTTCTTTGATGCTGTCTCAGCTCAGCTTAAACTCTCGCTGCTGGTCCAGTCCGGTTCTGATGAGGTCACTACACCAGGTGTAGTGGCTTAACAGTTTGGAGTTTCATTCATGCAACACAAGGACAGAATATATCAATGAACATTGAAAATGTCCAAGATTGAAGCCAAAGGCTAATTTTTTAGGGTGTGTGAAATCAAAGTTTCGGTCAGGTTCAGATCTGACTTCTACAGGTGCTGTGTTTACTCTCTTTAAAGTCCTGGTTCTGATCCGCTGTGCTGACCGTTCTGTGTGTCGTCCTGTCAGAGTATGACGGTGGTGTCAAGTTCTCTGGTGGGACACAGTCAGGGTCTGCAGCTGTACGACCTCAGCATCGACATCTACAGCCGCTTCATCTACTGGACCAGCGAGGTCACCAACGTCATCAATGTGACCCGGACGGACGGCAGCAGGGTGGGCGTGGTCCTGCGGGGCGAGCACGACAAACCCCGAGCCATCGTGGTCAACCCGGAAAGAGGGTCAGTATAACTGCGTTAATTCATGATTGTTTCGCACACTCACCTGGTTGGTCGCGTTTTGTACGTTGTTTTAGTTCGTTGAAACCATCGGTAGAAGTTCGTACGTTGTTTTAGTTCGTTGAAACCATCGGTAGAGGTTCGTACGTTATTTTAGCTCTTTGAAACCATCGGTAGAGGTTCGTACGTAGTTTTAGTTCGTTGAAACCATCGGTAGAGGTTCGTACGTTGTTTTAGTTCGTTGAAACCATCGGTAGAGGTTCGTACGTTATTTTAGCTCTTTGAAACCATCGGTAGAGGTTCGTACGTAGTTTTAGTTCGTTGAAACCATCGGTAGAGGTTCGTACGTTGTTTTAGCTCTTTGAAACCGTTGGTAGAGGTTCGTATTTTGTTGTAGCTCTTTGAAACGATCGGCCTATGTTCGTACGTTGTTTTAGCTCTTTGAACCCATCGGTAGAGGTTCGTACGTTGTTTTAGCTCTTTGAAACCGTCAGTAGAGCTTCGTACGTTGTTTTAGCTCTTTGAACCCATCGGTAGAGGTTCGTACGTTGTTTTAGCTCTTTGAAACCGTTGGTAGAGGTTCGTATTTTGTTGTAGCTCTTTGAAACGATCGGCCTATGTTCGTACGTTATTTTAACTCTTTGAAACCGTCGGGAGAGGTTCGTACGTTGTTTTAGCTCTTTGAAACCGTCAGTAGAGCTTCGTACGTTGTTTTAGCTCTTTGAAACCATCGGTAGAGGTTCGTACGTAGTTTTAGTTCGTTGAAACCATTGGTAGAGGTTCGTACATAGTTTTAGTTCGTTGAAACCATCGGTAGAGGTTCGTACGTTGTTTTAGTTCGTTGAAACCATCGGTAGAGGTTCGTACGTTATTTTAGCTCTTTGAAACCATCGGTAGAGGTTCGTACGTAGTTTTAGTTCGTTGAAACCATCGGTAGAGGTTCGTACGTTGTTTTAGCTCTTTGAAACCGTTGGTAGAGGTTCGTATTTTGTTGTAGCTCTTTGAAACGATCGGCCTATGTTCGTACGTTGTTTTAGCTCTTTGAAACCGTCGGGAGAGGTTCGTACGTTGTTTTAGCTCTTTGAAACCGTCAGTAGAGGTTCGTACGTTGTTTTAGCTCTTTGAAACCATCGGTAGAGGTTCGTACGTAGTTTTAGTTCGTTGAAACCATCGGTAGAGGTTTGTACGTTGTTTTAGCTCTTTGAAACCATCGGTAGAGGTTTGTACGTAGTTTTAGTTCGTTGAAACCATCGGTAGAGGTTCGTACGTTGTTTTAGTTCGTTGAAACCATCGGTAGAGGTTCGTACGTTATTTTAGCTCTTTGAAACCATCGGTAGAGGTTCGTACGTAGTTTTAGTTCGTTGAAACCATCGGTAGAGGTTCGTACGTTGTTTTAGTTCGTTGAAACCATCGGTAGAGGTTCGTACGTTATTTTAGCTCTTTGAAACCATCGGTAGAGGTTCGTACGTAGTTTTAGTTCGTTGAAACCATCGGTAGAGGTTCGTACGTTGTTTTAGCTCTTTGAAACCGTTGGTAGAGGTTCGTATTTTGTTGTAGCTCTTTGAAACGATCGGCCTATGTTCGTACGTTGTTTTAGCTCTTTGAACCCATCGGTAGAGGTTCGTACGTTGTTTTAGCTCTTTGAAACCGTCAGTAGAGCTTCGTACGTTGTTTTAGCTCTTTGAACCCATCGGTAGAGGTTCGTACGTTGTTTTAGCTCTTTGAAACCGTCAGTAGAGCTTCGTACGTTGTTTTAGCTCTTTGAAACCGTTGGTAGAGGTTCGTATTTTGTTGTAGCTCTTTGAAACGATCGGCCTATGTTCGTACGTTATTTTAACTCTTTGAAACCGTCGGGAGAGGTTCGTACGTTGTTTTAGCTCTTTGAAACCGTCAGTAGAGCTTCGTACGTTGTTTTAGCTCTTTGAAACCATCGGTAGAGGTTCGTACGTAGTTTTAGTTCGTTGAAACCATTGGTAGAGGTTCGTACGTAGTTTTAGTTCGTTGAAACCATCGGTAGAGGTTCGTACGTAGTTTTAGTTCGTTGAAACCATCGGTAGAGGTTCGTACGTTGTTTTAGTTCGTTGAAACCATCGGTAGAGGTTCGTACGTTATTTTAGCTCTTTGAAACCATCGGTAGAGGTTCGTACGTAGTTTTAGTTCGTTGAAACCATCGGTAGAGGTTCGTACGTTGTTTTAGCTCTTTGAAACCGTTGGTAGAGGTTCGTATTTTGTTGTAGCTCTTTGAAACGATCGGCCTATGTTCGTACGTTGTTTTAGCTCTTTGAAACCGTCGGGAGAGGTTCGTACGTTGTTTTAGCTCTTTGAAACCGTCAGTAGAGGTTCGTACGTTGTTTTAGCTCTTTGAAACCATCGGTAGAGGTTCGTACGTAGTTTTAGTTCGTTGAAACCATCGGTAGAGGTTTGTACGTTGTTTTAGCTCTTTGAAACCATCGGTAGAGGTTTGTACGTAGTTTTAGTTCGTTGAAACCATCGGTCGAGGTTCGTACGTAGTTTTAGCTCGTTGAAACCGTCGGGAGAGGTTCGTACGTTGTTTTAGCTCTTTGAAACCGTCAGTAGAGGTTCGTACGTTGTTTTAGCTCTTTGAAACCATCGGTAGAGGTTCGTACGTAGTTTTAGTTCGTTGAAACCATCGGTAGAGGTTCGTACGTTGTTTTAGTTCGTTGAAGCCATTGGTAGAGGTTCGTACGTAGTTTTAGTTCGTTGAAACCATCGGTAGAGGTTTGTACGTTGTTTTAGCTCTTTGAAACCATCGGTAGAGGTTTGTACGTAGTTTTAGTTCGTTGAAACCATCGGTCGAGGTTCGTACGTAGTTTTAGCTCGTTGAAACCGTCGGGAGAGGTTCGTACGTTGTTTTAGCTCTTTGAAACCGTCAGTAGAGGTTCGTACGTTGTTTTAGCTCTTTGAAACCATCGGTAGAGGTTCGTACGTAGTTTTAGTTCGTTGAAACCATCGGTAGAGGTTCGTACGTTGTTTTAGTTCGTTGAAACCATGGGTAGAGGTTCGTACGTAGTTTTAGTTCGTTGAAACCATCGGTAGAGGTTCGTACGTTGTTTTAGTTCGTTGAAACCATCGGTAGAGGTTCGTACGTAGTTTTAGTTCGTTGAAACCATCGGTAGAGGTTCGTACGTTGTTTTAGTTCGTTGAAACCATCAGCAGAGGTTCGTACGTTGTTTTAGCTCTTTGAAACCATCGGTAGATGTTCGTACGTTGTTTTAGCTCTTTGAACCCATCGGTAGAGGTTCGTACGTTGTTTTAGCTCTTTGAAACCGTCGGTAGATGTTTGTACGTTGTGTTTTAGCTCTTTGAAACCATCGGTAGAGGTTCGTACGTTGTTTTAGCTTTTTGAAACCGTCGGTCGATGTTTGTACGTTGTGTTTTAGCTCTTTGAAACCGTCGGTCGATGTTTGTACGTTGTTTTAGCTCTTTGAAACCATCGGTAGAGGTTCGTACGTTGTTTTAGCTTTTTGAAACCGTCGGTCGATGTTTGTACGTTGTGTTTTAGCTCTTTGAAACCGTCGGTCGATGTTTGTACGTTGTTTTAGCTCTTTGAAACCGTCGGTAGAGGTTCGTACGTTGTTTTAGCTCTTTGAAACCGTCGGTCGATGTTTGTACGTTGTTTTAGCTCTTTGAAACCGTCGGTAGAGGTTCGTACGTTGTTTTAGCTCTTTGAAACCGTCGGTCGATGTTTGTACGTTGTGTTTTAGCTCTTTGAAACCGTCGGTCGATGTTTGTACGTTGTTTTAGCTCTTTGAAACCGTCGGTCGATGTTTGTACGTTGTTTTAGCTCTTTGAAACCGTCGGTAGAGGTTCGTACGTTGTTTTAGCTCTTTGAAACCGTCGGTCGATGTTTGTACGTTGTGTTTTAGCTCTTTGAAACCGTCGGTAGAGGTTTGTACGTTATTTTAACTCTTTGAAACCGTCGGTAGATGTTCGTACGTAGTTTTAGCTCTTTGAAACGATCGGTAGAGGTTTGTACGTTGTTTTAGTTCGTTGAAACCATCGGTCAAGGTTCGTACGTTGTTTTAGCTCTTTGAAACCGTCTCTAGAGGTTCGTACGTTGTTTTAGCTCTTTGAAACCATCGGTCCATGTTTGTACGTTGTTTTTTAGCTCTTTGAAACCGTCGGTAGAGGTTCGTACGTTCTTTTTTTTTTTCATTTGTTTTTTTTTTAAACGAGGTTCGTGCTTTATTAAAACATTTTTTTCAATTTGTTGGACTGAAAATACACTTGCTTGATCACCTCGCGTTTATGTAAGCAACCGTCTCCACATACCTTTAGTCCGCTTGTAGATGCATGAATACGTAACTTTCTGAGGACACACAACCGCCACACCAAAGGAATGCAGGATAGGTGAGGCAGCAGTTTCAGCCTTTGTCTAACTGTGAGTATTCAGAGAAATTAGATTATTATCCACTGTCTTTTCCACTCTGAAGGCCCAAGTCTGTAACATCTGAGTAAAAGACAGCAAACAGTGTTTTGAGACGTTAATCAGCATCTGAACAGCAACAGGACTGACAGGATGAAGCTAACAAAGAGGCTGAAATTAACGCAGCAACGCCTGGAAAATCATGCAATTCCTGCTCTTGATTAGCAGGAGTTTTCTGTAGTGGAGGAAGCAGAAATGTGTCATTTATCACACATGAAACTGGACAGCTGTGACGAGTTTTCTGCTGGATTTAATGTAGTTTCCCTTTAAAAGCAGGACGTATGGCTCCTGCTGCTTTGTTTACTTCTGTTGGGTCCGGTTCCAGGAAGAGCCCCGGTTGTTGTTCTGAACTCTGCCGACTCCTGTGGTACCAGGAGGTGGTTCTGAAACCTGAAGCTCAGCTGCTTCCTCCTCACACACAAAAGCACCTCTGTGCGTGTGCATGTAATTTGTCCTCCTTGTTTGTTCTGTCGGGCCGCTGCCGTTCCAAGTGGCTCGTTTGGACCCATAATTGCAGGGTTTCCTTCAGGCAGTAATTTCTGGGTCGCTTTGTGGTGCAGAAATGGAGTCTGCAGATGTTCAGAACCAAGCATTCGTGAACTGCAGCAGAAAAGCCCGTCCTCACAGCTGATCCGATGTGCCCTGCAGGTACATGTACTTCACCAACCTGCAGGAGCGCTCCCCGAAGATCGAGCGGGCGGCGCTGGACGGGACCGAGCGCGAGGTGCTGTTCTTCAGCGGCTTGGGCAAACCGGTCGCTCTGGCTATCGACAACGAGGTGGGGAAGCTGTTCTGGGTCGACTCGGATCTGCGGCGCATCGAGAGCAGCGACTTGTCCGGTGAGTTCTGAGCAGCTCCTGACGGGTCAGAACAGATTGATTTCTGTCAGATATCTCATGATTTGGTGAACTTTGAACCCAGAACACGATGCTGGACGCACCTCAGTCCTTCGTGCTGGTTAAAACGGAGAAGAATTGAATAAAAAGTGGAATAAAATGAATTAAATTAACTTATTTTGACATATTTATATTCTTTTTTTCTTTATTTGTTGCTCCTGAAATAAAAACGACCGTTTCAGGCTGGCGCCCCCTGCAGGACAGAACCACCACACCACCTCCTCGCTGAAATAATCCTGTGAATGACTCTTTCTCGTGCTTTTCCTGTTTCCAACGGCAACCTATCGGCGTACTGAGGGGTTCTTGCTCAGCCTTTAAAGTCTTCTTCATTTGAAGAGAAGTTTTCCATTTTTCCAGCATCTTTTTGCTGAATTAAAGCCGTTTCTACTTCTGGTTCGGCGCCATTAGCAACTGTTTCCTGTTTCCAACGGCAACCTATCGGCGTACTGAGGGGTTCTGCTCAGCCTTTAAAGTCTTCTTCTGTGGTTTCAGATCCTTATTTTGACATATTTATATTCTTTTTTTCTTTATTGGTTGCTCCTGAAATAAAAACGACCGTTTCAGGCTGGCGCCCCCTGCAGGACAGAACCACCACACCCCCTCCTCGCTGAAATAATCCTGTGAACGACTCTTTCTCGTGCTTTTCCTGTTTCCAACGGCAACCTATCGGCGTACTGAGGGGTTCTGCTCAGCCTTTAAAGTCTTCTTCTGTGGTTTCAGATCCTTATTTTGACATATTTATATTCTTTTTTTCTTTATTTGTTGCTCCTGACGTTTCAGGCTGGCGCCCCCTGCAGGACAGAACCACCACACCCCCTCCTCGCTGAAATAATCTTGTGAATGACTTGTTCTCGTGTATAATCTTGTCCCCCCTCCCCCGCCTCCCCTCCCGCCTCACCCTCGGTTCCCCTCCCGTTTCGTTGCCTTTGTTCCTGAAGTTTTCGCCCTTGTTTTTTCTCCCCGGTGCTTTTGTTCTGTTGGACGATGCAGGAGCCAATCGGATCGTGATCGCCGACTCCAACATCCTGCAGCCGGTGGGCCTGACCGTGTTCGGCGACCACCTGTACTGGATCGACAAGCAGCAGCAGATGATCGAACGCATCGACAAGACGACCAGGGAGGGGCGCACCAAGGTGCAGGCGCGGGTGGCGTACCTGAGCGACATCCACGCCGTGCACGAGCTCGACATGAGGGAGTACAGTGAGTCCAGTGTCTTTAACCTGAGAGGCTTTGGCCCCGAGATCATTTCGATTTGTTCAATGAGGACAGAGAAAGAGTTTCTTATTAGAGTTTGATTGTATATGTATTATTAGATGAAGCCTAACTGGGGAAACACGGAAAGGAAAGGCAAGGTTACTAAGTTTCTGCCCAGTTTCGAACACCATTTGTCAAACAGAGAGAACAGATCTGGGCATATCGTCTTTTATCAGCTCCTCAACACATTCTCCCAGGTAGATGATGGGAGCTTTGAGGACACATTCCCTTCTGGGGCTGTAGCGATACACTAATGTCACCATATGATACACGGCATTCAGCCAACGATTCGATTTAATACACATCATTTTCTGAAAGATTTTAAAGGGACAGAGTGATTTGACCTTTGACCCGGAAGGACAACACCGGCAGACAAATGGAAACTAATAAACATGTCACCAACGTGTCTTCAGCTACTCATGTTTATGTGAATATTACATCATCAACCTGCTTGTTTTACCTGCTAAATACCATAAACACAAATCCAAATTCTCTCATCAAACCATCTTTTTTCATTTTTGAGAAGCTCAAACAAAACATTACAATAATCCTAAGTTCTATAAACAGAAAAGCCATAAAAACCACAGAGCTATGCACTCTATATAACATTTATATGAACTAATTTATCAGTTTTGTATAATGTGGCCCCCCCCGGCATTGTTTTGCATTATGTTAATGTTCTGTGTTTTCACTAATTTTTAATAAAGTTTGCTAAAAAAAGAGAAAATTGAAAAAACGATACTTGCAGCTGAAAAATCGATACTTTATGGGGAAACAAAATATCGATATATATGGATATATCACGGTATCGATAAAATCGCTCAGCCCTACTGAACAGATCATAATTCCATTGATGATTTTAACTGGTTCATGTAGAGAATGTAAAAACACGTGGTTTTCTTAATGAAAATAAGGTTTTAGCTCTATTTTTATGATGAAATTATTAGTTTTACTTTCTTTACCACTGAAAACTGTCCTCAGTTTCCTGTTTTAGTGTTTTTTGGGGGGGTTGGTCACTGTATTTGGGGTTACGTTTTATGTTGGGTTACCCCTTTTTTTTTTTTTAACTATTTTTTTTTGTGTTTTCGGTTTCTTTTTAAGGGGAAATCACTGTATTTAGTCTGTTTTAATTTGTTCTATTGTTTTTTTTTCTCCATTTCCATTTTATTAGTCTTCTTTTTTGTTGTTTTTATATTTACTGTTTCCTCTTTTTACGCGTCCGTTTTTTACGCGTCTGTTTTTTACACGTCTGTTTTTTACACGTCTGTTTTTACGCGTCTGTTTTAAGGCGTCTGTTTTAAGGCGTCTGTTTTAAGGCGTCTGTATTAATGCGTCTGTATTAATGCGTCTGTATTAATGCGTCTGTATTTAAGCGTCTGTATTTAAGCGTCTGTATTTAAGCGTCTGTATTTAAGCGTCTGTTTTTAAGCGTCTGTTTTTAAGCGTCTGTTTTTAAGCGTCTGTTTTTATGCGTCTGTTTTTATGCGTCTGTTTTTATGCGTCTGTTTTTAAGCGTCTGTATTAATGCGTCTGTATTAATGCGTCTGTATTTACGCGTCTGTTTTTAAGCGTCTGTATTTAAGCGTCTGTATTTAAGCGTCTGTATTTAAGCGTCTGTATTTAAGCGTCTGTTTTTAAGCGTCTGTTTTTAAGCGTCTGTTTTTAAGCGTCTGTTTTTAAGCGTCTGTTTTTATGCGTCTGTTTTTATGCGTCTGTTTTTAAGCGTCTGTATTAATGCGTCTGTATTAATGCGTCTGTATTTACGCGTCTGTATTAATGCGTCTGTATTTACGCGTCTGTTTTTTACGCGTCTGTTTTTTACGCGTCTGTTTTTTACGCGTCTGTTTTTTACGCGTCTGTTTTTTAAGCGTCTGTTTTTTAAGCGTCTGTTTTTAAGCGTCTGTTTTTAAGCGTCTGTTTTTAAGCGTCTGTTTTTAAGCGTCTGTTTTTAAGCGTCTGTTTTTAAGCGTCTGTTTTTATGCGTCTGTTTTTAAGCGTCTGTTTTTAAGCGTCTGTTTTTAAGCGTCTGTATTAATGCGTCTGTATTAATGCGTCTGTATTTAAGCGTCTGTTTTTTAGCGTCTGTATTAATGCGTCTGTTTTTACGCGTCTGTTTTTATGCGTCTGTTTTTAAGCGTCTGTTTTTTAAGCGTCTGTTATTATACATTGTCATTATACATTGTCTTGTATAATGTTCTGTGTTTTCACTAATTAGTAACGTGTCTGCGCCCTGCAGGTAAACATCCGTGCACGTGGGACAACGGCGGCTGCTCGCACATCTGCATCGTGAAAGGCGACGGGACGACCCGCTGCTCGTGTCCGGTCCACCTGGTGCTGCTGCCAGACGAGCTGTCCTGTGGAGGTAGAGCTCAGGTTTGGTTCTCAGAGTTCTGCTGCGGTTCTGCAGAGCACAACGTGACCGTGTCCCGTGTCGTCCTCAGAGCCGCCGACCTGCTCGCCGGAGCAGTTCACCTGCACCTCCGGGGAGGTGGACTGCATCCCTCAGGCCTGGAGGTGCGACAGCGTCCCCGAGTGCGACGACGGCAGCGACGAAGAGGACTGCCCCGTCTGCTCCAAGTCCGAGTTCCAGTGCGACAACCGGCAGTGCATCGACCTCAGCCTGCGCTGCAACGGCGAGATCAACTGCCAGGACCAGTCCGACGAGAACAAGTGTGAAGGTAAGACGGGCCGAACGGCGCCAACCGAGAGGAGTCCGTTTCTGTCTCTGCATTCAGCCGCTTACAAATGAAGATGGAAAAAGCTAAAAGAACCCGACTGTGCAGAGGCTCACAGGCTGCAGTAGTCAGGGCGGCCACCAGGGGGAGTGTTGGGTTAGTTAACTGGGATTAAACTGATCCAGACCAGGTTGGATGGGAACAAACAGGCTGCAGTAGTGGGAGATGACCACCAGGGGGCGTGTTGGGTTAGTTAACTGGGATTAAACTTTAGCAGCTTTCCTGGTCAGTTTGACACGTTTTGGTTGGATGTGTCCGAGAGGTTGTTTTCAAACTGTCGAGAGCAGTTTGTTTTTACCTCATTTACCCAACTTTCTCTGAGGAATCCACCAGAATTTTTACCAGATTTAAGATTTAAGGCCCCGAAACGAGACAAAAATGATAATAAACACACTAATAACAGATTATTAGAACATGAGGGCCGAGCAGCCAAAGCAGTGGAAGGAAGTAAAGACGTAAATATCATTTTTATTTAACCCTCTTCATTCAATTCGGCTCACTTCAATAAAACTTTAACCCCTGAAGGTAAATTAAATCCCTGCAGTATTAATTATTATTAAAGATCAGCTGCTATTACAGCAAAATAAAATATAAACCAGCTGACAAACAAGTAGAAAGCAGAGATGAATTCAGCATTCAGCGACTTACAAATGAAGATATAAGAAGCTAAAAGAACCCACAGGCTGCAGTAGTGGGAGATGGCCACCAGGGGGCGTGTTGGGTTAGTTAACTGGGATTAAACTGATCCAGACCAGGTTGGACGGGCCTCCCTGACCTTTCCCTGACCTTTTCTTGGGGTTAGACAGCCTGTGACCTGCTGCTGGGTTAAAAGCTGCCCGAGGACACGTGAGTCTGGTTTGTGACGAGCTGCTGACGCTTCTGTTTTCAGTTCGCTGCCCCCCCGACCAGTTCACCTGCTCCAACGGTCAGTGCATCGGGAAACACAAGAAGTGCGACCACAACATGGACTGCAGCGACAACTCGGACGAGATCGGCTGCTGTGAGTCTTTCAACACATCCAGTTTACTGCAAAAAGCTGCAAACTGCTGCAAACTGCTGCAAACTGCTGCAAACAGCTGCCTTTATTCATCTTTTACATGTGAATAAAGACGTTATTTAGCCTTTATTCATCTTTTACATGTGAATAAAGACGTTATTTAGCTTTTATTCATCTTTTACACATGAATAAAGACGTTATTTAGCCTTTATTCATCCTTTACACATGAATTAAGACGTTATTTTGCCTTTATTCATCTTTTACACATGAATTAAGACGTTATTTTGCCTTTATTCATCTTTTACACATGAATTAAGACGTTATTTTGCCTTTATTCATCTTTTACACATGAATTAAGACGTTATTTAGCCTTTATTCATCTTTTATACATGAATAAAGACGTTATTTTACCTTTATGGTCACATCCAGATCTGTTTGTCACCATCTTTTATGAATAAAGCCGTTATTTGGCTTTGATCCCAGTCTAAATGTTGAATTAATGTGTTAAACGTTCCTTTCTGGATCAGACAGAAGGACTTTGACTTTGTTCTTTGCAGAAAGTTGATCACAAAAACTCCGATAACCGTCTGGATCTCATTAATTAAAGGGCTGTTCTGCAGCTGGAGGCTTGATTTGGTCCGTTTGATCCGGTTCAGTCAGATTTGAATGAACTCTTCGGTTCTAAACTCACATTTTCAGGGTTTTTCTGCTCAAAAAACACAACTTTTTGTTGGATCCACAGAATATGCTCATTTATTTCCTGTTTTTGCTTCATTTGAAGAGGAGTTTTCCATTTTTCCAGCATCTTTTTGCTGAATTAAAGCCGTTTCTGATTCTGGTTCGGCGCCATTAACGACTGTTTCCTGTTTCCAACGGCAACCTACCGGCGTACTGAGGGGTTCTGCTCAGCCTTTAAAGTCTTCTTCTGTGGTTTCAGATCCTTATTTTGACATATTTATATTCTTTTTTTCTTTATTGGTTGCTCCTGAATTAAAAACGACCGTTTCAGGCTGGCGCCCCCTGCAGGACAGAACCACCACACCCCCTCCTCGCTGAAATAATCCTGTGAATGACTTGTTCTCGTGCTCATTTATTCATTTAGTTCCTGTTTTTGCTTCATTTGAAGAGAAGTTTTCCATTTTTCTGCTGAATTAAAGCCGTTTCTGCTTCTGGTTCGGCGCCATTAAACGACTATTTCCTGTTTCCTGTTTCCAACGGCAACCTGTCGGCGTACTGAGGGGTTCTGCTCAGCCTTTAAAGTCTTCTTCTGTGGTTTCAGATCCGACCGAGGAGCCGCCGCCGCCGCCCAACAACACCATCAGCTCCATCGTGGGCGTGGTCATGGCCCTGTTCGTGGTGGGCGCCATCTACTTCGTGTGTCAGCGCGTCCTGTGTCCTCAGATGAAGGACGACGGCGAGACGGTCACCAACGACTTCGTGGTTCACGGGCCGTCCTCCGTGCCGCTGGGATACGTCCCGCATCCCAGCTCGCTGTCCAGCTCGCTGCCAGGTGAGCGTTTTGCTGCTCTAAATGAAGCGTTTGTGGCGTGAATAACCGTGAAACAGGAAGTTAAACGCAGCTGGTTTGGCAGGTATGTCCAGAGGCAAGTCTGTGATTGGCTCCCTGAGCATCATGGGCGGCAGCAGCGGGCCGCCGTACGACCGCGCCCACGTCACCGGAGCCTCGTCCAGCAGCTCCTCCAGCACCAAAGGCACCTACTTCCCCCCGGTGAGGGCGGCGCCTGTCGATGACATCACTCACGGTGCCCAGCGGCGGTCCAGCTAACCTGCTGTGTTGTGTTTTCCAGATCCTGAACCCTCCGCCGTCTCCCGCCACGGTTCGCTCTCAGTACACGCTGGAGTTCGGTTACTCCTCCAACAGTCCGTCCACTCACAGATCCTACAGGTACCGACCCGTTTGGACCAGAACCAGCTCAACATTCGGGGCTAAAGCAAACATTTGGGGCTAAAGCAAACATTTGGGGCTAAAGCAAACATTTTGGGCTAAAGCAAACATTTGGGGCTAAAGCAAACATTTGGGGCTAAAGCAAACATTTTGGGCTAAAGCAAACATTCGGGGCTAAAGCAAACATTCGGGGCTAAAGCAAACATTCGGGGCTAAAGCAAACATTCGGGGCTAAAGCAAACATTTGGGGCTAAAGCAAACATTTGGGGCTAAAGCAAACATTCGGGGCTAAAGCAAACATTCGGGGCTAAAGCAAACATTTGGGGCTAAAGCAAACATTTGGGGCTAAAGCAAACATTTGGGGCTAAAGCAAACATTTTGGGCTAAAGCAAACATTTGGGGCTAAAGCAAACATTTGGGGCTAAAGCAAACATTTGGGGCTAAAGCAAACATTTGGGGCTAAAGCAAACAGTTGGGGCTAAAGCAAACAGTTGGGGCTAAAGCAAACATTTGGGGCTAAAGCAAACATTCGGGGCTAAAGCAAACATTCGGGGCTAAAGCAAACATTTTGGGCTAAAGCAAACATTCGGGGCTAAAGCAAACATTCGGGGCTAAAGCAAACATTCGGGGCTAAAGCAAACATTCGGGGCTAAAGCAAACATTTGGGGCTAAAGCAAACATTTGGGGCTAAAGCAAACATTCGGGGCTAAAGCAAACATTCGGGGCTAAAGCAAACATTTGGGGCTAAAGCAAACATTTGGGGCTAAAGCAAACATTTGGGGCTAAAGCAAACATTTTGGGCTAAAGCAAACATTTGGGGCTAAAGCAAACATTTGGGGCTAAAGCAAACATTTGGGGCTAAAGCAAACATTTGGGGCTAAAGCAAACATTTGGGGCTAAAGCAAACATTTGGGGCTAAAGCAAACATTTTGGGCTAAAGCAAACATTTTGGGCTAAAGCAAACATTTTGGGCTAAAGCAAACATTTTGGGCTAAAGCAAACATTTTGGGCTAAAGCAAACATTTTGGGCTAAAGCAAACATTTGGGGCTAAAGCAAACATTTGGGGCTAAAGCAAACATTTGGGGCTAAAGCAAACATTTGGGGCTAAAGCAAACATTTTGGGCTAAAGCAAACATTTTGGGCTAAAGCAAACATTTTGGGCTAAAGCAAACATTTTGGGCTAAAGCAAACATTTGGGGCTAAAGCAAACATTTGGGGCTAAAGCAAACATTTGGGGCTAAAGCAAACATTTGGGGCTAAAGCAAACATTTGGGGCTAAAGCAAACATTTGGGGCTAAAGCAAACATTTGGGGCTAAAGCAAACATTTGGGGCTAAAGCAAACATTTTGGGCTAAAGCAAACATTTTGGGCTAAAGCAAACATTTGGGGCTAAAGCAAACATTTGGGGCTAAAGCAAACATTTGGGGCTAAAGCAAACATTTTGGGCTAAAGCAAACATTTTGGGCTAAAGCAAACATTTTGGGCTAAAGCAAACATTTTGGGCTAAAGCAAACATTTTGGGCTAAAGCAAACATTTTGGGCTAAAGCAAACATTTTGGGCTAAAGCAAACATTTTGGGCTAAAGCAAACATTTTGGGCTAAAGCAAACATTTGGGGCTAAAGCAAACATTTGGGGCTAAAGCAAACAGTTGGGGCTAAAGCAAACAGTTGGGGCTAAAGCAAACATTTGGGGCTATAAACGCTTCACAGAACCCCTCAAACGCATCAGAACCTCGGTTTACATCCCAGAATATGCAAACATCGTCTTTTTAATCAGATAAATGTTTGATCCGGTTGTTTTATCCGAGCGGCTGGTGGGTTTGTTGCCTTTGGATCAGAACCACAGCAGATGTCAAGTAATTCAACCCTAAATATTTACAGAAAATCTCAATCAAAGAGGTGAGAAAACATTCGGCAGCTGGAGCCAAACCGGACCGGTTCTGTCTTTATAATGTGAGCTTTTACCACAGAAAGGATCCAGCTGGATCGGATCAGTGTAATTATCCTGCTGTGGTTCTGTTTGCTTGTGGATGACACACTGACTGCGCCCTCTGCTGGTCGGCTCGGGTAAAACATCACCGTGGCAACAAGGCGCCGACTTTTAGCAGCTTTCCTGGTCAGTTTGACACGTTTTGGTTGGATGTGTCAGAGAGGTTGGTTTCAAACTGTCGAGAGCAGTTTGTTTTTACCTCATTTATCCAACTTAATCTGAGGAATTCACCAGAAGTTTTCCAGATTTAAGATTTAAGGCACCAAAACGAGACAAAAATGTGACGATTCACACTAATAACAGAATATTAGTGTTGGGTTAGTTAACTGGGATTAAACTGATCCAGACCAGGTTGGATGGGAACAAACAGGCTGCAGTAGTGGGAGATGGCCACCAGGGGGCGTTTTGGGTTAGTTAACTGGGATTAAACTGATCCAGACCAGGTTGGATGGGAACAAACAGGCTGCAGTAGTCAGGGCGGCCACCAGGGGGCGTGTTGGGTTAGTTAACTGGGATTAAACTGATCCAGACCAGGTTGGATGGGAACAAACAGGCTGCAGTAGTGGGAGATGGCCACCAGGGGGCGTGTTGGGTTAGTTAACTGGGATTAAACTGATCCAGACCAGGTTGGATGGGAACAAACAGGCTGCAGTAGTCAGGGCGGCCACCAGGGGGCGTGTTGGGTTAGTTAACTTGGATTAAACTGATCCAGACCAGGTTGGATGGGAACAAACAGGCTGCAGTAGTCAGGGCGGCCACCAGGGGGCGTGTTGGGTTAGTTAACTGGGATTAAACTGATCCAGACCAGGTTGGATGGGAACAAACAGGCTGCAGTAGTCAGGGCGGCCACCAGGGGGCGTGTTGGGTTAGTTAACTGGGATTAAACTGATCCAGACCAGGTTGGATGGGAACAAACAGGCTGCAGTAGTCAGGGCGGCCACCAGGGGGCGTGTTGGGTTAGTTAACTGGGATTAAACTGATCCAGACCAGGTTGGATGGGAACAAACAGGCTGCAGTAGTGGGAGATGACCACCAGGGGGCGTGTTGGGTTAGTTAACTGGGATTAAACTGATCCAGACCAGGTTGGATGGGAACAAACAGGCTGCAGTAGTCAGGGCGGCCACCAGGGGGCGTGTTGGGTTAGTTAACTGGGATTAAACTGATCCAGACCAGGTTGGATGGGAACAAACAGGCTGCAGTAGTGGGAGATGGCCACCAGGGGGCGTGTTGGGTTAGTTAACTGGGATTAAACTGATCCAGACCAGGTTGGATGGGAACAAACAGGCTGCAGTAGTCAGGGCGGCCACCAGGGGGCGTGTTGGGTTAGT
Organism: Leuresthes tenuis; assembly: GCF_036924035.1. Classification (NCBI taxonomy): domain Eukaryota; kingdom Metazoa; phylum Chordata; class Actinopteri; order Atheriniformes; family Atherinopsidae; genus Leuresthes; species Leuresthes tenuis. The sequence continues at coordinate 1,518,862 of NW_027325377.1, read as the reverse complement.
TAACTGGGATTAAACTGATCCAGACCAGGTTGGATGGGAACAAACAGGCTGCAGTAGTCAGGGCGGCCACCAGGGGGCGTGTTGGGTTAGTTAACTGGGATTAAACTGATCCAGACCAGGTTGGATGGGAACAAACAGGCTGCAGTAGTCAGGGCGGCCACCAGGGGGCGTGTTGGGTTAGTTAACTGGGATTAAACTGATCCAGACCAGGTTGGATGGGAACAAACAGGCTGCAGTAGTGGGAGATGACCACCAGGGGGCGTGTTGGGTTAGTTAACTGGGATTAAACTGATCCAGACCAGGTTGGATGGGAACAAACAGGCTGCAGTAGTCAGGGCGGCCACCAGGGGGCGTGTTGGGTTAGTTAACTGGGATTAAACTGATCCAGACCAGGTTGGATGGGAACAAACAGGCTGCAGTAGTCAGGGCGGCCACCAGGGGGCGATTTGGGTTAGTTAACTGGGATTAAACTGATCCAGACCAGGTTGGATGGGAACAAACAGGCTGCAGTAGTCAGGGCGGCCACCAGGGGGCGATTTGGGTTAGTTAACTGGGATTAAACTGATCCAGACCAGGTTGGATGGGAACAAACAGGCTGCAGTAGTCAGGGCGGCCACCAGGGGGCGTGTTGGGTTAGTTAACTGGGACTAAACTTTAGCAGCTTTCCTGGTCAGTTTGACACGTTTTGGTTGGATATTTCCGAAAGGTTGTTTTCAAACTGTGGAGAGCAGTTTGTTTTTACCTCATTTATCCAACTTAATCTGAGGAATCCACCAGAAGTTTTCCAGATTTAAGATTTAAGGCACCGAAACGAGACAAAAATGTGACGATTCACACTAATAACAGAATATTAGAACATGAGGGCCGAGCAGCCAAAGCAGTGAAAGTAAGTAAAGACGTAAATATAAGTTTTATTTAACCCTCCTCATTCAATTCGGCTCACTTCAATAAAACTTTATTAACCCCTGAAGGTAAATTAAATCCCTGCAGTATTAATTATTATTAAAGATCAGCTGCTATTACAGCAAAATAAAATATAAACCAGCTGAAGTGCAGCAGAGAGGAAGGTAGAAACCTTCAGAGGTCTCCATCAGTGGGGGTTGGGCTGTTGTTTCTGTTGCTTAGCAACAGCTCAGCTGATGATGTCACCCTGTTGTTAACCAGCTCTGTGATCCTCCTCCTTTACTGTTAGCATCAGGGCTCCGAGCTCGTCCATTTTATCCACCAGAGATCTCACATTTCCGCTGACGATTAAAGGAGGAAATGCTTTAAACTTCCTCCTTTTCCTCTATTTTCTTCCTGCTCTGGATCCCAGACGTCTCCTCTTCAAGCTCATCTTGATTTGGGGTCTTATTCCAGGCATTACTTGTGCTTTTTAAGGCTCAGTTTGCTGCTCCGACAGCAGGGTAACAACTCTCCTGTTGCCGCGGTTACGCATCATAACAGATGTTAAAAACTACCAGGGTTGCCAGCTGAAGTCCTTCCAGCAGCATCCAAACCAGCTCAGAGACTCAGACGGTCTCCTGGGCTGCAGCAGCAGGCGGCTGCCAGCAGGGCGGCGCCATTTATCTGAGAAAACCGACTGTAACCAGTTTATTTATGTTTCTGTTCTCCTCTTTCAGCTACCGACCCTACACCTACCGCCACTTCGCCCCTCCCACCACCCCCTGCAGCACCGACGTGTGCGACAGCGACTACACGCCTGGGCGCCGGGCGCCGCTCAAGTCCAGTGCCGCCACCAAGGGCTACACCAGCGACCTCAACTACGACTCTGAGCCTTTCCCGCCGCCACCGACGCCCCGAAGCCAGTACCTGTCGGCGGAGGAAAACTGCGAGAGCTGCCCGCCGTCGCCTTACACCGAGCGCAGCTACTCCCACCACCTGTACCCGCCGCCGCCGTCACCCTGCACGGACTCCTCGTGAGCCGGACCCCACCCTCCTTAGCTCCGCCCCCTCACTGTAAATAGCAATTGTGCATAAATGAGGTGAAAAACGGGAAAAGCGAGACTGAAGTATCGGGAGGAGCGCCGGCGATGAAAAAGGGAAGCGGACGGGCCGGACATTTGTACATTGAAAAGAGAAAAAAACATATTTATATATTTTCTATACAGTGTTTACTGATGACGCCATAGAGGTTTGTATTAAGAAATTTGTACATTTTTTTAAGAAAAAAAAGGTTTTATTAAAAAAATCATCGGATATAAGTTGCCTTAAACCAGGAGAAAACGGGCTGAAGGACGAACAGGAAGCAGACGAACCCGCCGGCGCCAAATCCAGAGGACGGAGGCCCCGCCCCTCTGCGGTTACCGTGGGAACGGGACCAGAACAGCGGCCCTGGCCCTTTGCTTTGACTTTACCTCCTCTTGTTTTGGGCGCCTGCTGAGGGGTGTGAGTCCTGAGCTGAACCGTCAGAACCGGGGCGCGGTTCTGCGAGGCACATATCCACCGATTGATCGATCGATCGATCGAACACGGAGCCAATCGGAGGCGTGGTGACGGCGAGCGAGCAGGACGGCTTCGGTTGTTTACAAACGTCCCTCTGAGGCCGCCGTGGCGCCAGGACTCACGCCCGGCGGGTTCTGACGCGATTTAAACCAAAACGTACGTTTGTGTTTGTTTGGCCGCTCCGTGACTTCTTCTTCTGTGTTTTTGCATCTCGACCTTGTGCCTGAGACACGTTTTTACTTTCCGTTCCTCCGAGGAGAAGAACACGGAGAACTCCAGTGCCCATAAATGCTATATAGTATTTTTGTACCACATATTGTGTAGATAACGTATTTATAAGCTATATAGAAATCATTGTAAATCTATCCATTGGATCCTTGCAGTACTTTTCATTCCGTCTTTTTTTATATTGCCTCATTCTATTTTTCTACAGAATCAGACAATCTCAGATCAGTCCTCGAACATATCCAGGTTTTACTGTCTCTTCGTGTGAAGTCGCTCTGATGTTTGAAGGACTTTTGTGCCAAATCAGTCTGTTGTTTATCGGCTCGGAGGCAGACGGCGGGACGCCGCAGCTCGCCACGTGTGCGACCAGACGTTAAAAAACCCCCACCAGCATGACTCAAGACAATCCAACGCTTCACACTCGTTTTATCAATGTTTAACAGAACAAAATAAGCTTGGCGTCAGCTTTTTGGTCCTCGGGATCTGCAGACTGGAAGGAAACGAGTGCAGCAGCGATTATTTATTATTTATTCTGTTCGGGCTCCTTTCAAACCAAACCTTCGAAATCTAGAGTAAAAGAGACAAAAACCCTCAACATGAAGGTTGTAGAATGAAAAAAAAGAACAAAGTTTGAACCTGTTGTCTCTACTTTAAAGTCTCCTTGAAATTAAATGATATTTTTAGCTGTTTTGCTCCAATTATTACCCCCAAAAAATGGATTTAAATGTATTTTAGTCTTATCGTCCTGTGCTCGGGGGCGTGTCCTCGGCAGGGGGCGGAGCTTGCTCAGGCCTCTGGAGCCGACCAATCAGAACAGATTGGGGGAAGCTTCTGTTTTTAACAGGAAAGAAAGAGTCTTTGAAGTGTTTCCTGGGGACAGAGACACTAAAACTTCCAGTCTTGCTGCAGAGATTCGTTCCTAAAGCACCCGATGTGCTCAAAAACCCACCGTGCATCAGTCTTTCTGGCCTTTAAGGTCTCCGTAGACGGCTCGATTCTCACGGATGTGACGCAGATGAAGAGAATTTGTGACTTTTTTGGCGCTGCTCACGTGTCCACAGCCTGTGTCACGGACTCTTCTGTTGGAAAGGTTCTCGTTTCTGCACTTTACACGACGTTCTGAGCTGATTCGGTACAAATCTGAGTGAAACTGTGTGAAGGTGGGCGTTAAAAGACGACCGACGGGGACTTTGGGGAAGAGTTGTTGTGAGCTGGTTGGCGTCTAACACCTGGGACACACTCAGGTGGAATGAAGGTGAAAACCTCTGATTGGGTCTAAAAGCTACAAATGAATCATTTAAGGGAACTATTTGAGTTATGAGGGAAAAAAATGAGAATTGTGTTTCATTTGAAAAGCTCTGGTTGTCGACCCCCTCACGGTGGAACAGAACATGGGTTTTCTTTGTCTTTTGGAGGTAAATCTCTAACCTTTTTCTTTTAAAAAGTACATTTTTGAGAGGTTTTCTGTCCATTTAAGAGCCAAAACAAAGATGTTGCTGTTGGGTCGGCTCCTAAAGTTTGCAAATTAAAATCAGGAAGACGAGATGAAGCTCACCTTTGGGGATATTTAATCTGTTGGAAAAGCGGCCTGCAGACTCCCTCCAGGCCTGCAGGCGGCGCTGTTGGACACGCCAACCGCTGGAAGTGATGGACAGACTGAACGTAGATAAAAAGGCTGACAGGAAGTAGAAATGTAGAAAAGGTTGGTTTTTATTTTTTCAATGAAAAGCACTTTTGTCTCCAGGTTGTTCGGAGGGTCGACAGGAAACCTTCGTCTGTTTGGTTCTCACGGTGCTTCGTGTTTGTGGAGACGACCAACATTTGGTTCGTCACTTTTCATTTAGTTTCCACTGAATGTCCGTTTTTGTACGATGACGGCCTCACCTGTAAACCTGAGCATCAGATGGACCTGTACAGCCCATCCAGCTGCCTCCATAAGCTGTTGTAACTCATCAAAATGCTGATTTTCTTTGTCTTTTTGTTAAATATAAACTGAGTGAACTTCTACTCCAGTGTCCGTGTGCTGATATATGATTAAACGGGACAAAAATGGGAAGAAATATATGACTGAAATAGATTGACTTGTCCAAGTAATCAATCTCTTTGGTATTTTACCCGTTTTCTTGCTTAAAAATGGAAATTTAACCTGTTTTCGGGGGGTTTATGTCTCCTCATAAACACATAAAACTGGAGCTGCATTTGGACAGAGTTCTAAGAACTGTCCTTCCCCAACTTTTCCTTCAACAACAAAACAAAACCCGGGAAAAGTAAGGAGATATTAATTATTGTTGATATTAATCATGGACGATCACATCAGGCGTCTAAGATGGAGGCTGGAAGAGCGCACAGCGAGAGTCAGGAGACGGAGAATCCAGCAGCCGGCGATACTTCTTCCTTTCATGGAGGAAAGAAGGAGAGCAGAGCGCCGCAGACAAAGGAGACGAAGTTTAACTTATTAAACAGGCGCCGGTTGGGTCCGTGTCGTATGAGGAAACATTTCAGACAAGGGGCGGAGCTACAGCCACCAAACACCTACGTCATGTTCCTGTGGAGCCCAGAAAAGACCCTGAAGGAGCTAAAATGGTTCTAGGAACTGAGGGCCGTGGTCCCTAGTTCCCGAGGGCCGTGTTCCCTAGTTCCCGAGGGCCGTGGTCCTTAGTTCCTGAGGGCCGTGGTCCCTAGTTCCTGTATGTCCGAATGGGCGAAAAAACGTCCCTATTCCTGAAAAGGTCCTAGGAACTGTAAAAGGTTCCTACAGTGGGAATCCGCCTCATGAGTGAGAAGCACATAGTTCTAAGGGTCCCAAACTTCAGTGATTTAACTTCAGCTAAAACATCAGATTTTTACTGAGATCCTGAACCCAAATAAACAGTTGGGACAAAAATGTTACAATTGGTCGTTTACCCGTGAAGACAATGATGCAGTCTTACATATTTGTGTGGCAAAAGTTAATGAACCTCCTTGAAATGGTTCCAGGAACTGAGGGCCGTGGTCCCTAGTTCCTGAGGGCCGTGGTCCCTAGTTCCTGAGGGCCGTGGTCCCTAGTTCCTGAGGGCCGTGGTCCCTAGTTCCTGTATGTCCGAGGTCCCTAGTTCCTGAGGGCCGTGGTCCCTAGTTCCTGAGGGCCGCGGTCCCTGGTTCCTGTATGTCCGAGGTCCCTAGTTCCTGAGGGCCGTGTTCCCTAGTTCCTGTATGTCCGAGGTCCCTAGTTCCTGTATGTCCGTGTTCCCTAGTTCCTGAGGGCCGTGGTCCCTAGTTCCTGAGGGCCGCGGTCCCTAGTTCCTGTATGTCCGAGGTCCCTAGTTCCTGAGGGCCATGGTCCCTAGTTCCTGTATGTCCGAGGTCCCTAGTTCCTGAGGGCCGTGGTCCCTAGTTCCTGTATGTCCGAGGTCCCTAGTTCCTGTATGTCTGTGGTCCCTAGTTCCTGTATGTCCGAGGTCCCTAGTTCCTGTATGTCTGTGGTCCCTAGTTCCTGTATGTCCGAGGTCCCTTGTTCCTGTATGTCCGTAGTCCCTAGTTCCTGAGGGCCGTGGTCCGTAGTTCCTGAACGTCCGAATGCACGAAACAACGGCCCTATTCCTGAAAAGGTTCTAGGAACTGCAGAAGGTTCCTACAGTGGGAATGCACCTAGTGTTTTCAGCTGTCTCCAGTTACTTTCAGTCCTCGGTTTGGTTTAAAGCTCCTAATTCCTTGATGTCCTCAGTTGTCCCGGTCTTGTCCTCAGGGCTCCAAACACACACCTGTTGCCACTTTACTCCCAGTTTTTACAGTCATGTCTCAGTTCGTTGTTGTCTCTTACCCCACGGCGGTCCTGTCCTTATAAGACTTTTTGGTTCTCGGTCAGACCTCCATCTCTTCACCTTTGAACACATCAGAGCCCGTCCCAGCTGACAGTGGCTGACAGGCAGGGGACACTCTGGACGGGTCACCAGGCCATCATGGCACCAAATAACCGACAGAAAATCAGTCATTTTACCATTTCATCTGTGGACTTGTTGGTAACCTGTGGAACCCAGAAAAGACCCTGAAGGAGCTAAAATGGTTCTAGGAACTGAGGGCCGTGGTCCCTAGTTCCTGTATGTCCGAATGCACGAATAAACGTCCCTATTACTGAAAAGGTTCTAGGAACTGCAGAAGGTTCCTACAGTGGGAATGCGCCTTATCACTTTAACAGTTCTAATTATGAAACAAAGAAAGCTTCTTTTAGGGTTTATATCTCTGGAAGCGTGAAATTCTTCCTGATTCCTCCCAGAAAAACCTCTTCAGCTCCTTTAAAGCCGGTTCTGCTTGTGTTCTGCAGTCCTGATACAACAGGATCTCAGTAAGTTTGAGGTCTTTGCTTTGGCTCGAATGTTTCCCTTTAAGCTGAGAATATACCTGTCCTTAAAGCTCATGTAGGTAACCGTCACATACATACCTGAGTAACATTTAGAGGAAAAAAGCCCTCAACCTCAATTTATTTAGTTCCCCTTAGTTTGAAAGCTCCTCATTTAACGAGCCGTTCTGATTTTCATTTAGAAAGTAGGTCACTCCTTAAGTTTACTGCACCTCTGCTAAGCTAAGAGTAACTCTCAATGTGTTGGTCCTTTACTGTTGTACATGACATTTATTTATATAGCACCTTACAACAACCAGAGATTGACCAGTGCTTCACAATTCCAGAAATAGATTTAAAAGCAGATCACATATAACACAAGACAACAACAAAAAAGGTGAGCCACAGCTTAAAAAAAAGCCAGTTTAAATAGGTTTTTAATTTGGCTTTGAACTGAGGTCAGTGGTGGTAAATCAGAGGGGAGGTTATTCCAAAATTTAGGACCTGCCGCTGCGAAAGATCGGTTACTGCTTACACCTGGACCGGGGGACCTCCAGCAGATGTTGACCAGCAGAGCGGAGAGCTCTGCCAGATTGGTGAAGCCTCAGGGTTTAGAATTATTGAACCTAATGGCAGGAGATATGAGAACAAAACAGGGCCCAAAATGGACCCCTGTGGAACGCCAGAAAACAGAAGAGCGGTCGCCAATCATCACAGAGAAGGTTCTTCCCATGAGGTAGGTCCTAAACCACTGCAGCACCGAACCTTGCAGCCCTACATGTTGGCCAGGAGGACGGAGTGGTCCACGGTATCAAATGCTTCGGTCAGGTCCAACAACACAAGCAGCAGGTTTTTTAGCATCGAGGGAAGTGAGAATGTCATTATGCACCTTGAGTAGTGCTGATTCAGAACTGTGGTGAGTTCTGAAACCGGATTGAAGCTTCTCAAGAATGTTATTATCTTCCACAAATGATTGGAGCTGGAGGAAAACAACTTTTTCTAAAACTTTTGACAAAAATAATAGATTGGACACAGGTCTGAAATTTGATGGAATTACAGGATTGAGGTTGGGTTTTTTTTTAGTTTTTTTAGGGGAGATCTGATGAGATCAGCGAGCTTGAACACTTTTGGAACAGACCCTGATCTGAGGCAACTATTAATAAATATGAGGAGACTTGGACCCACTGTGCTAAAAACCTGTTTAAGCATATGGGATGGAACAATGTCCAGTGGGCAGTCGGTGGATCTTATTCCCTGGACCACTTCAAGCAGAAGGGACAGAGACACTGGTTCAAACACATTAAACTCAGCAGAAAGACACACATCAGTAACAATAGCTGCATTACCAATAGTCTGTCTAACAGAGGCTACTTTGTCAACAAAAAGAAAGCATTGTTTGCTAGCATCTGCTGCTAGCTTACAGCTAACTGCTAACTTACAGCTAACTGCTAAACTATTTCCCTCTGGGATCAATAAACTTACTATCTGTATCTATATATAGAGCTGCAGTCTTTCTGGTATGACTGGAGGAATTACTGGATGCCAGATAACATCAGAATGAGACAAAAATGTAAAAAGATAAAAATAGTCGGGGACTATTTAGCACAAAGGCTAAGTTTGGCCACTAAACATCTGCACAACACATCTGGCAACACAAAACAAAGACAGACCACATCTGTATGGTTTGTCGTTGTTTTGTGTTGGATTTTGACATGAGGTTCTGACGCTTCGGTGAAAATTCACAGCCGGAAACTGGTCAAATTCTAAGTGAATGAAACGTGTAGTTGAATGCAAACGGGAAGATCCAGTTACTCAAGTTCATGTTCGCCTATTGAAGCTAGTAGTCAATAAAAATCACACTGAAGTCTGTCTATAGCTAAAACATGTAAATATAGACTCACAATTAATGTGATTAACGGATATCTTACAGAGATTTAATTACAATCGGTTTTTACTTTTGATTTCTCTACGGTTCAGTTTCCTCCATTTTACCGTAATAACGAACAACCGGCGCAGCGCTCTTTAAGCTACTCGGAGGAGACATTTTATTTTCCCTTTGTGCACGTGGCTGTGAGTCGCAGCCGATGGGACTGTTACAGAAGTCAATACTTTACAGAACACGACGATTAAAACAAAATTCTGAGCTGTTCTTGGTAGGTTTCGTTTCTTTTAATCTTATCCCGCTTTTCTGAGGTTTACGGTATCCCTTTAGTCCCGCCCCTTCTTCATCTGCTCACTGATTAGCCCGCTGCGGTCACATGACCTGCTTACAGCGGAAGAACAGGGCTCGGCCGCAGAGAGAAGGGTGAGGAAATAAACAAAAATAACAGCGAATCTTTTTAATGACGTTAAATCGCAGTTTCCGACCCCGGTTCCGTTACTTGGGGAGTCCATTGACGGACCCGGCGTTCCGAACCGGTTTCAAATCGTTAGCTCGACGCGGGTTTGAACGGCGGAGCCTGGTTCGGCAGTCGGCGAAGGTTCGCTTCGGCGACGGAATAAACGGAACACGAGAGTCCGCGAGACTCTGAACGAGTTCCGACACGTCACAGTTCGAGCTTGTTGCCGGATCCAGCGGTGGAGAGAAGCTCGCGCTGCTGTGAAGCCCCGCAGGTGAAGGTGTTCTGTTTCCGGTCAGCTGCCTATCACCAACGCCGCTAATCAATACAGTGATCGATCAGCTTCGGGAGCGGTAACGTGCCGTGTCATCGTCACAGCACGTCGTGCGCACTTTTGTTGTTTTGGGCCTCGAATGGGAATTTCCCACCGGCCGCGATGACGTCACGACGCACCGAATGACGCTCGGAGAACTTGAGCCTTTTATTGGTTTATTTATTGATTTTAGGGGGAGTGTCTTCAGTTTTTGTTCAGATATTGATCAGCTGTGAGTATTGATACTGATTGGTCTTTTGTATGAATTGCTGATCACACGCTGCAGGTAAACTGATCACTTGTATTAATCAGCTGTTCCAGTGCAGATGTGATGATCAATACACCTGTGATCAGGTGACTTATTCTGTCAGTAGTGATCAGTGTATTGATCAGTGTTTTCAGCTGTATTGATCAGTGTTTTCAGCTGTATTGATCAGTGTATTGATCAGTGTTTTCAGGTGTATTGATCAGTGTTTTCAGCTGTATTGATCAGTGTTTTCAGGTGTATTGATCAGTGTTTTCAGCTGTATTGATCAGTGTTTTCAGCTGTATTGATCAGTGTTTTCAGGTGTATTGATCAGTGTTTTCAGCTGTATTGATCAGTGTTTTCAGCTGTATTGATCAGTGTTTTCAGCTGTATTGATCAGTGTTTTCAGCTGTATTGATCAGTGTTTTCAGGTGTATTGATCAGTGTATTGATCGGTGTTTTCAGGTGTATTGATCAGTGTTTTCAGGTGTATTGATCAGTGTTTTCAGGTGTATTGATCAGTGTTTTCAGGTGTATTGATCGGTGTTTTCAGGTGTATTGATCAGTGTTTTCAGGTGTATTGATCAGTGTTTTCAGGTGTATTGATCAGTGTTTTCAGGTGTATTGATCAGTGTATTGATCAGTGTTTTCAGGTGTATTGATCAGTGTTTTCAGCTGTATTGATCGGTGTATTGATCGGTGTTTTCGACTGTATTGATCGGTGTTTTCGGCTGTATTGATCAATGTTTTCAGGTGTATTGATCAGTGTTTTCAGGTGTATTGATCAGTGTTTTCAGCTGTATCGATCAGTGTTTTCAGGTGTATTGATCAGTGTTTTCAGGTGTATTGATCGGTGTATTGATCAGTGTTTTCAGCTGTATTGATCGGTGTTTTCAGCTGTATTGATCAGTGTTTTCAGGTGTATTGATCGGTGTATTGATCGGTGTTTTCAGCTGTATTGATCGGTGTTTTCAGCTGTATTGATCGGTGTTTTCAGCTGTATTGATCAGTGTTTTCAGCTGTATTGATCAGTGTTTTCAGCTGTATTGATCAGTGTTTTCAGCTGTATTGATCAGTGTTTTCAGCTGTATTGATCAGTGTTTTCAGCTGTATTGATCAGTGTTTTCGGCTGTATTGATCGGTGTTTTCATTTGTATTGATCGTGTTTTCAGCTGTATTGATCGGTGTTTTCAGCTGTATTGATCGGTGTATTGATCAGTGTTTTCGGCTGTATTGATCGTGTTTTCAGTTGTATTGATCAGTGTTTTCAGCTGTATTGATCGGTGTTTTCAGCTGTATTGATCAGTGTATCGATCAGTGTTTTCAGCTGTATCGATCAGTGTTTTCAGCTGTATTGATCGGTGTTTTCAGCTGTATTGATCAGTGTATCGATCAGTGTTTTCAGCTGTATTGATCAGTGTTTTCAGCTGTATTGATCGTGTTTTCAGCTGTATTGATCGGTGTTTTCAGCTGTATTGATCAGTGTTTTCAGCTGTATTGATCGTGTTTTCAGCTGTATTGATCAGTGTTTTCAGCTGTATTGATCGGTGTTTTCAGCTGTATTGATCGGTGTATTGATCAGTGTTTTCGGCTGTATTGATCGGTGTTTTCAGCTGTATTGATCGGTGTATTGATCAGTGTATTGATCAGTGTATTGATCAGTGTTTTCAGGTGTATCGATCGGTGTTTTCGGCTGTATTGATCAGTGTTTTCGGCTGTATTGATCAGTGTTTTCGGCTGTATTGATCAGTGTTTTCGGCTGTATTGATCGGTGTATTGATCAGTGTTTTCAGCTGTATTGATCGGTGTATTGATCAGTGTTTTCAGCTGTATTGATCGGTGTTTTCAGTTGTATTGATCAGTGTTTTCAGGTGTATCGATCAGTGTTTTCAGCTGTATCGATCAGTGTTTTCAGCTGTATTGATCAGTGTTTTCAGCTGTATTGATCGGTGTTGTTTTCGGCTGTATTGATCGGTGTTTTCGGCTGTATTGATCAGTGCTTCCTGTGTTTCCAGGACCAGTGTCAGCCTCCAGGATGCAGAGCACCACCAACTACCTGTGGCTGATCTCAGACCTGCTGGGTCAGGGCGCCACGGCCAACGTTTACCGTGGACGGCACAAGGTACGACACGACAGCTGCTGCTGGATCAGAACTCTGAGCAGAACCCGGATCAGCTCGGGCTCTTGGAGAGTTCTGATTCTGGTGGTTTCACATCAGTTTACAGGAGAAAACATAAGAAACGTTTCAGTTAATTCTGAGTTAGTCAGAAGATAATCAAGCTGTTTTTGAACCTCCTCTTGGTCTTTTGTTGTTGATCATTTCTGAGGTTTAAAAGTTAAAACAACCAAAAAATTAGATAAGAAAAATCCAAACAGATTCCTAAACCATCAGAATCAACTGTGGCTGTGACCTTTCTATGTTTGGTGATCATTTTCAGGATTCTCACTGCCGATTATTCTCATTATTGATCCTCCATCACAACTCAAAATGGGTCTAAACCTCATTAATTTAATTGATTTCTGTTTAAATAACTAAAGTAAACTTCTGTTTAAAAGAAGTTTACTTTGGTTTCTGTAACTGAGGATTATTGAACTCGTGTTTGTGCGTTTTCATAGAAAACCGGCGACCTGTACGCGGTCAAGGTGTTCAACAACCTGAGCTTCCTGCGGCCGCTGGACGTCCAGATGAGAGAGTTCGAGGTTCTGAAGAAGCTCAACCACAAGAACATCGTGAAGCTGTTCGCTGTGGAGGAGGAGGTCGGTATCTGCCCCATCGGGCTGCTTTTAACGCTCTGAAAAGTCGGGAAATGAGGAAATGATGTCATGCAGGAGCTCAGAGGTTGTGTTGTGGATCAGGAGCAGCTCAGGAAACAGGATAAAACCTTCAGATTGATCAGTTTGTTGAATCTTTTTATGAGGAGGCGTGTCCTGCTGCGGTGGTTATCCCTGACAGGCGGTGCCCCCCCGCCTCGCTGCTCAGATCCAGCTCAGTTTCACCCGCAGCAGAAAGGCTCGTGTGGATGTTTTTAGTGGCTGTTTGAGGGTTGATGTTCCTCTGAAAGCTTTAATGTCTGCGTGATCGAAGCGTTAGACGGACCCGGTACTGGAAGGAGTTCAGAACCGAGCTGCTGCCCAGTGCACTGGTGCCAAACACCTTCAGGTGCAGCTCCACCCTATGGATCACTTCTCCATCAGGTGGAACTTTGTTTCTTTTCTTTTTTCCAAAGGAATCCAGAGTCGGGCTCTGTGAGCATCACTTTTAAAGGTGGTATAATTCAGATAATTCATCTTGGACACGTGTGGAAGCTGAGGGGAAGTTTCTGGCTTTTTTATCTGCCATGATGCTGCCTCAGCTTGTGTCTGAGCAGGAAGTCTCTGATGATGATTCCCACCTCCATAGAGTCCATAGAAGCACATTTTGACCCTATAATCCTCTGCCTGTGTGGTGTTTCCACACCAGACAGCGATGCCTCTCCATCTGTAGGCCTGGGTGAGCAGAGACGGTTCAGAGCAGCTGTCCTGATGAAGTAAAGCCTGAGTCCAGCTCAGCTGTGACCTGCAGTCCCAGGAAGCTGCAGCTCTGTCCAGCTCAGTCCCTCTGAGGAGGAGGAGGACGATTCTTCCTGTATCCAGCCTTGTTTCCTTGGTCTGTCTGGTGTCAGATCATCTCTGAAGTTTTATCTTTCTGCTTTAAAGTTAAACCCTGAAGCTCGTGTGAAGGTTCAGTGGATTTCTTAAAGTTAAAGTTAAATATCTCAGAATAACGGAGGTTATAATGTGGTGAAGATCACAAAATGAACGTTATTTTTGACCCTGTTTTCAGTTCTGACTGTTTAATGAAGTGAATCCCAGTCAGATGTGTGTGTTTGTGGCTGATATTAACAGTTCAAAGGTCAGAAATGGTTCGCCCTGAGTTCAGTCTGTCAGGCAGGTTTTATTTCAGTGTGGCATACAAGTTAAAACCAGCTGTGAAACTCTGAATCAGGACCAGACCAGGCCTCATCTTGTTGTTTGGCTTGTTATACGGTGTTTTAAGGCGTTCTACGGTGTTCTAAGGTGTTCTAAGGCGTTCTAAAGCGTTCTAAGGCGTTCTAAAGCGTTCTAAGGCGTTCTAAGGCGTTCTAAGGTGTTCTAAGACGTTCTAAGGTGTTCTAAGACGTTCTAAGGTGTTCTAAGGCGTTCTAAGGCGTTCTAAGGCGTTCTAAGGCGTTTTAAGGTGTTCTAAGGTGTTCTGAGGCGTTCTAAGGCGTTCTAAGGCGTTCTAAGGCGTTCTAAGGCGTTCTAAGGCGTTCTAAGGCGTTCTAAGGCGTTCTAAGGCGTTCTAAGGAGTTCTAAGGAGTTCTAAGGAGTTCTAAGGAGTTCTACGGTGTTCTAAGGTGTTCTAAGGAGTTCTAAGGAGTTCTAAGGCGTTCTAAGGCGTTCTAAGGCGTTCTAAGGAGTTCTAAGGCGTTCTAAGGCGTTCTACGGCGTTCTACGGCGTTCTAAGGAGTTCTAAGGAGTTCTAAGGAGTTCTACGGTGTTCTACGGTGTTCTAAGGAGTTCTAAGGTGTTCTAAGGTGTTCTAAGGCGTTCTAAGGCGTTCTAAGGCGTTCTAAGAAGTTCTAAGATGTTCTAAGATGTTCTAAGATGTTCTAAGGTGTTCTAAGGTGTTCTAAGGTGTTCTAAGGTGTTCTAAGGTGTTCTAAGGCGTTCTAAGGCGTTCTAAGGCGTTCTAAGGTGTTCTAAGGCGTTCTAAGATGTTCTAAGATGTTCTAAGGTGTTCTAAGGTGTTCTAAGGTGTTCTAAGGTGTTCTAAGGTGTTCTAAGGCGTTCTAAGGCGTTCTAAGGCGTTCTACGGCGTTTTACGGTGTTCTAAGGCGTTCTAAGGCGTTCTACGGTGTTTTACGGTGTTCTAAGGCGTTCTAAGGCGTTCTACGGCGCTCTAAGGCGTTCTAAGGCCTTCTAAGGCGTTCTAAGGCGTTCTAAGGCGTTCTAAGGCGTTCTACGGCGCTCTAAGGCCTTCTAAGGCCTTCTAAGGCCTTCTAAGGCCTTCTAAGGCGTTCTAAGGCGTTCTAAGGCGTTCTAAGGCGTTCTACGGTGTTTTACGGTGTTCTAAGGCGTTCTAAGGCGTTCTACGGCGTTTTACGGTGTTCTAAGGCGTTCTAAGGCGTTCTACGGCGCTCTAAGGCGTTCTAAGGCCTTCTAAGGCCTTCTAAGGCGTTCTAAGGCGTTCTAAGGCGTTCTAAGGCGTTTTAAGGTGTTCTAAGGTGTTCTAAGGTGTTTTAAGGTGTTCTAAGGTGTTTTAAGGCGTTCTAAGGCGTTCTAAGGAGTTCTAAGGAGTTCTAAGGAGTTCTAAGGAGTTCTAAGGAGTTCTACGGTGTTCTAAGGTGTTCTAAGGAGTTCTAAGGAGTTCTAAGGCGTTCTAAGGAGTTCTAAGGAGTTCTACGGTGTTCTAAGGTGTTTTAAGGTGTTCTAAGGTGTTCTACGGCGTTCTAACCTGTTCCTGCTCTCCCTCTCAGTCCAACACCCGCCATAAGGTGCTGGTGATGGAGTACTGCCCCTGCGGCAGCCTCTACACCGTCTTAGAGGAGCCGTCCAACGCCTACGGACTCCCCGAGGACGAGTTCCTCATCGTGCTTCACGACGTGGGTGAGGACCGCTCCAGATGTTCCGCCACATGTTTGTGTTTGAGCGTGTGAAAGTGGTCAGGTAACGTGTTGCCCCCCCCCCCGCAGTGGCAGGTATGAACCACCTGAGAGAGTACGGCATCGTTCACCGCGACATCAAGCCTGGGAACATCATGCGGGTCATCGGGGAGGACGGCCGCTCCGTCTACAAGCTGACAGACTTCGGAGCCGCCCGCGAGCTGGAGGACGACGAGCAGTTTGTGTCCCTGTACGGCACCGAGGAATACCTGGTGAGGAAGGGACACCTGGGGGGGGGGGACACCTGGGGGGGCGGGGGACACCTGGGGAGGGGGGAACTCGCACCTGGGGAGGAAACTCACACCTGGGGAGGAAACTCGCACCTGGGGGGGAAACTCGCACCTGGGGAGGGAAACTCACACCTGGGGAGGAAACTCGCACCTGGGGGGGAAACTCGCACCTGGGGGGGAAACTCGCACCTGGGGGGGAAACTCGCACCTGGGGAGGGAAACTCACACCTGGGGAGGAAACTCGCACCTGGGGAGGAAACTCGCACCTGGGAGGGAAACTCGCACCTGGGGGGGAAACTCGCACCTGGGGGGGAAACTCGCACCTGGGGGGGAAACTCGCACCTGGGGAGGGAAACTCACACCTGGGGAGGAAACTCGCACCTGGGGAGGAAACTCGCACCTGGGAGGGAAACTCGCACCTGGGGGGGAAACTCGCACCTGGGGAGGAAACTCGCACCTGGGGGGGAAACTCGCACAGGAACCACCCTCATCTCTTCTTCGTCTGTTCCCCGCAGCACCCGGACATGTACGAGCGCGCCGTGCTGAGGAAGGACCACCAGAAGAAGTACGGCGCCACGGTGGACCTGTGGAGCATCGGCGTCACGTTTTACCACGCCGCCACTGGCAGCCTCCCCTTCAGGCCCTTCGAGGGGCCCAGAAGGAACAAAGAAGTGATGTAAGAGCTCAACGTGGCGCCGCTCACCTGGTCTGATGACATCATGCTGACGCACAACCTTGTCATGTGTCTCAGGTATAAAATCATCACGGAGAAGCCATCGGGGACCATCTCAGGTCATCAGAAGAGTGAGAACGGGAAGATTGAGTGGAGCACGGAGATGCCGGTGTCCTGCAGTCTGTCCAAGTAGGAAAAAGCTGCTGTTACCATGGAGATGCTGCTGTTTACAGTCAGAAACTACAAATATGATGTTTATAAACATAGGGAGGCTGCTGTTTACAGTCAGAAACAACAAACACGGTGTTTATAAACAGGAAGGCTGCTGTTTACCGTCAGAAAGGACAAATACGATGTTTATAAACATGGGGAGGCTGCTGTTTACAGTCAGAAAGGACAAACACGATGTTTATAAACACAGGGAGAATGCTGTTTACAGTCAGAAAGGACAAACACGATGTTTATAAACATAGGGAGGCTGCTGTTTACAGTCAGAAACAACAAACACGATGTTTATAAACATAGGGAGGCAGCTGTTTACAGTCAGAAAGGACAAACACGATGTTTATAAACATGGGGAGGCAGCTGTTTACAGTCAGAAACAACAAATACGATGTTTATAAACATAGGGAGGCTGCTGTTTACAGTCAGAAACAACAAATACGATGTTTATAAACATGGGGAGGCAGCTGTTTACAGTCAGAAAGGACAAATATGATGTTTATAAACATAGGGAGGCTGCTGTTTACAGTCAGAAAGGACAAACACGGTGTTTATAAGCACAGGGAGGCTGCTGTTTACAGTCAGAAAGGACAAATACGATGTTTATAAACATAGGGAGGCTGCTGTTTACAGTCAGAAAGGACAAATATGATGTTTATAAACATAGGGAGGCTGCTGTTTACAGTCAGAAAGGACAAACACGATGTTTATAAACATAGGGAGGCTGCTGTTTACAGTCAGAAAGGACAAACACGGTGTTTATAAACACAGGGAGGCTGCTGTTTACAGTCAGAAAGGACAAATATGATGTTTATAAACATAGGGAGGCAGCTGTTTACAGTCAGAAAGGACAAACACGGTGTTTATAAACACAGGGAGGCTGCTGTTTACAGTCAGAAAGGACAAATATGATGTTTATAAACATAGGGAGGCTGCTGTTTACAGTCAGAAAGGACAAACACGGTGTTTATAAACATGGGGAGGCAGCTGTTTACAGTCAGAAAGGACAAATATGATGTTTATAAACATAGGGAGGCTGCTGTTTACAGTCAGAAAGGACAAACACAGTGTTTATAAACACAGGGAGGCTGCTGTTTACAGTCAGAAAGGACAAACACGGTGTTTATAAACATAGGGAGGCTGCTGTTTACAGTCAGAAAGGACAAACACAGTGTTTATAAACATAGGGAGGCTGCTGTTTACAGTCAGAAAGGACAAACACGATGTTTATAAACATAGGGAGGCTGCTGTTTACAGTCAGAAAGGACAAACACGATGTTTATAAACATAGGGAGGCTGCTGTTTACAGTCAGAAAGGACAAACACGGTGTTTATAAACATGGGGAGGCAGCTGTTTACAGTCAGAAAGGACAAATATGATGTTTATAAACATAGGGAGGCTGCTGTTTACAGTCAGAAAGGACAAACACAGTGTTTATAAACATAGGGAGGCTGCTGTTTACAGTCAGAAAGGACAAACACAGTGTTTATAAACATAGGGAGGCTGCTGTTTACAGTCAGAAAGGACAAATATGATGTTTATAAACATAGGGAGGCAGCTGTTTACAGTCAGAAAGGACAAACACGGTGTTTATAAACATAGGGAGGCTGCTGTTTACAGTCAGAAAGGACAAACACAATGTTTATAAACACAGGGAGGCTGCTGTTTACAGTCAGAAAGAACAAATACGGTGTTTATAAACACAGGGAGGCTGCTGTTTACAGTCAGAAACAACAAACACAGTGTTTATAAACATAGGGAGGCTGCTGTTTACAGTCAGAAAGAACAAATACGGTGTTTATAAACACAGGGAGGCTGCTGTTTACAGTCAGAAACAACAAACACAGTGTTTATAAACATAGGGAGGCTGCTGTTTACAGTCAGAAAGAACAAATACGGTGTTTATAAACATAGGGAGGCTGCTGTTTACAGTCAGAAAGGACAAATACGATGTTTATAAACATAGGGAGGCTGCCGTTTACAGTCAGAAACAACAAATACGATGTTTATAAACATAGGGATGCTGCTGTTTACAGTCAGAAAGGACAAACACGGTGTTTATAAACATAGGGAGGCTGCTAGTATAGCATCTGTGGGCACAGCCTGAACCGGTCACCTTATATAACCTCGTCATGGCGCCTCTGGATGTTTCAGGGGTCTGCAGAGCCTCCTGACTCCAGTCCTGGCCAACATCCTGGAGGCCGACCAGGAGAAATGTTGGGGCTTCGATCAGTTCTTTGCTGAAACCAACGACATCCTGCACCGGACTGTGGTTTACGTCTTCAGCCTGCAGCAGGCCACACTGCACCATGTCTACATCCACGAGTACAACACGTAAGCCCTGCTTCAGGTCCTGCTCGGCGCCATCCTCCCGGTCCACATGTCTGTCAGCCGCTGTTCCTCATGTGTCCACAGGGTGTCGCTGTTTCAGGAGCTGCTGTGCCGCAGGACCAGCATCCCTCTGCACAACCAGGAGCTGCTGTACGAGGGTCGCCGGCTCGTCCTCGACCCCAACCGTCAGGCCAAGAACTTCCCCAAGACTTCCAGGGACAACCCCATCATGCTCGTCAGCAGAGAGTCCGTCACCACCGTGGGACTCATCTTTGAAGACCGTACGAGGCGCCTTCCGGCTCTGATCTGAGGCTTTCATGAGGTCGCTCTGCAGAGAACGTAACCGGATCTGTTTTTGTCTTCACAGCGTGTCCCCCTAAAGTTCAGCCGCGCTACGACCTCGACCTGGACGCCAGCTACGCAAAGGTCCAGAGCCAACGCACCGTCGTGTCCAGTCACGCCTTCGGTCATGTGACGCTCGCTGACCCTTCTGTGTTGTCCTTCAGACTTTTGCAGGTGACGTCGGACATTTGTGGAAGACGTCAGAGTCTCTGCTGGTTTATCAGGAGCTGGTGCGGAAAGGAGTTCGAGGTTTGATGTGAGTCGTGCTCTTAAAATGCTATAAAATGCTATGAAATGCTATGAAATGCTATAAAATGCTATGAAATGCTATAAAATGCTATAAAATGCTATGAAATGCTATGAAATGCTATAAAATGCTATAAAATGCTATGAAATGCTATGAAATGCTATAAAATGCTATAAAATGCTATGAAATGCTATAAAATGCTATGAAATGCTATGAAATGCTATAAAATGCTATAAAATGCTATGAAATGCTATAAAATGCTATGAAATGCTATAAAATGCAGCCGTATCACATCACACCTGCCGTGGCTTCTCCACACTGGATCCAGCCCATTACAGGGTCCAGTTTAGCGTGTCATTGCTTGTTTTTAAGCGTGTCAGAAGTGACGCCACCTCACCCGTCTGAGCCTTTGAAGCTCCATGAATCAGGTGGTACCTTTTAAAGTGTCCTGATCAACAGTTCTGCAGCTTTCTGTAACCTTTAAAGTGTCCTGATCAATAGTTCTGCAGCTTTCTGAAACCTTTAAAGTGTCCTGATCAAAAGTTCTGCAGCTTTCTGAAACCTTTAAAGTGTCCTGATCAACAGTTCTGCAGCTTTCTGAAACCTTTAAAGTGTCCTGATCAACAGTTCTGCAGCTTTCTGTAACCTTTAAAGTGTCCTGATCAACAGTTCTGCAGCTTTCTGAAACCTTTAAAGTGTCCTGATCAATAGTTCTGCAGCTTTCTGAAACCTTTAAAGTGTCCTGATCAATAGTTCTGCAGCTTTCTGTAACCTTTAAAGTGTCCTGATCAACAGTTCTGCAGCTTTCTGAAACCTTTAAAGTGTCCTGATCAACAGTTCTGCAGCTTTCTGAAACCTTTAAAGTGTCCTGATCAATAGTTCTGCAGCTTTCTGTAACCTTTAAAGTGTCCTGATCAATAGTTCTGCAGCTTTCTGTAACCTTTAAAGTGTCCTGATCAATAGTTCTGCAGCTTTCTGTAACCTTTAAAGTGTCCTGATCAATAGTTCTGCAGCTTTCTGAAACCTTTAAAGTGTCCTGATCAATAGTTCTGCAGCTTTCTGAAACCTTTAAAGTGTCCTGATCAACAGTTCTGCAGCTTTCTGAAACCTTTAAAGTGTCCTGATCAATAGTTCTGCAGCTTTCTGAAACCTTTAAAGTATCCTGATCAATAGTTCTGCAGCTTTCTGTAACCTTTAAAGTGTCCTGATCAACAGTTCTGCAGCTTTCTGAAACCTTTAAAGTGTCCTGATCAATAGTTCTGCAGCTTTCTGTAACCTTTAAAGTGTCCTGATCAATAGTTCTGCAGCTTTCTGAAACCTTTAAAGTGTCCTGATCAATAGTTCTGCAGCTTTCTGAAACCTTTAAAGTGTCCTGATCAACAGTTCTGCAGCTTTCTGAAACCTTTAAAGTGTCCTGATCAATAGTTCTGCAGCTTTCTGAAACCTTTAAAGTGTCCTGATCAATAGTTCTGCAGCTTTCTGAAACCTTTAAAGTGTCCTGATCAACAGTTCTGCAGCTTTCTGAAACCTTTAAAGTGTCCTGATCAATAGTTCTGCAGCTTTCTGTAACCTTTAAAGTGTCCTGATCAACAGTTCTGCAGCTTTCTGAAACCTTTAAAGTGTCCTGATCAACAGTTCTGCAGCTTTCTGAAACCTTTAAAGTGTCCTGATCAACAGTTCTGCAGCTTTCTGAAACCTTTAAAGTGTCCTGATCAACAGTTCTGCAGCTTTCTGAAACCTTTAAAGTGTCCTGATCAATAGTTCTGCAGCTTTCTGAAACCTTTAAAGTGTCCTGATCAACAGTTCTGCAGCTTTCTGAAACCTTTAAAGTGTCCTGATCAACAGTTCTGCAGCTTTCTGAAACCTTTAAAGTGTCCTGATCAATAGTTCTGCAGCTTTCTGAAACCTTTAAAGTGTCATGATCAATAGTTCTGCAGCTTTCTGTAACCTTTAAAGTGTCCTGATCAACAGTTCTGCAGCTTTCTGAAACCTTTAAAGTGTCCTGATCAACAGTTCTGCAGCTTTCTGAAACCTTTAAAGTGTCCTGATCAACAGTTCTGCAGCTTTCTGAAACCTTTAAAGTGTCCTGATCAACAGTTCTGCAGCTTTCTGAAACCTTTAAAGTGTCCTGATCAATAGTTCTGCAGCTTTCTGTAACCTTTAAAGTGTCCTGATCAACAGTTCTGCAGCTTTCTGAAACCTTTAAAGTGTCCTGATCAACAGTTCTGCAGCTTTCTGAAACCTTTAAAGTGTCCTGATCAACAGTTCTGCAGCTTTCTGAAACCTTTAAAGTGTCCTGATCAACAGTTCTGCAGCTTTCTGAAACCTTTAAAGTGTCCTGATCAATAGTTCTGCAGCTTTCTGAAACCTTTAAAGTGTCCTGATCAATAGTTCTGCAGCTTTCTGAAACCTTTAAAGTGTCCTGATCAATAGTTCTGCAGCTTTCTGTAACCTTTAAAGTGTCCTGATCAATAGTTCTGCAGCTTTCTGTAACCTTTAAAGTGTCCTGATCAGCAGTTCTGCAGCTTTCTGAAACCTTTAAAGTGTCCTGATCAACAGTTCTGCAGCTTTCTGAAACCTTTAAAGTGTCCTGATCAACAGTTCTGCAGCTTTCTGAAACCTTTAAAGTGTCCTGATCAATAGTTCTGCAGCTTTCTGTAACCTTTAAAGTGTCCTGATCAACAGTTCTGCAGCTTCCTGGAACCTTTAAAGTGTCCTGATCAATAGTTCTGCAGCTTTCTGAAACCTTTAAAGTGTCCTGATCAATAGTTCTGCAGCTTTCTGTAACCTTTAAAGTGTCCTGATCAACAGTTCTGCAGCTTTCTGAAACCTTTAAAGTGTCCTGATCAATAGTTCTGCAGCTTTCTGAAACCTTTAAAGTGTCCTGATCAACAGTTCTGCAGCTTTCTGTAACCTTTAAAGTGTCCTGATCAACAGTTCTGCAGCTTTCTGAAACATTTAAAGTGTCCTGATCAACAGTTCTGCAGCTTTCTGAAACCTTTAAAGTGTCCTGATCAATAGTTCTGCAGCTTTCTGAAACCTTTAAAGTGTCCTGATCAACAGTTCTGCAGCTTTCTGAAACCTTTAAAGTGTCCTGATCAATAGTTCTGCAGCTTTCTGAAGCCTTTAATGTGTCCTGATCAATAGTTCTGCAGCTTTCTGAAACCTTTAAAGTGTCCTGATCAATAGTTCTGCAGCTTTCTGAAACCTTTAAAGTGTCCTGATCAATAGTTCTGCAGCTTTCTGTAACCTTTAAAGTGTCCTGATCAACAGTTCTGCAGCTTTCTGAAACCTTTAAATTGTCCTGATCAATAGTTCTGCAGCTTTCTGAAACCTTTAAAGTGTCCTGATCAACAGTTCTGCAGCTTTCTGAAACCTTTAAAGTGTCCTGATCAACAGTTCTGCAGCTTTCTGAAACCTTTAAAGTGTCCTGGTCAATAGTTCTGCAGCTTTCTGAAACCTTTAAAGTGTCCTGATCAACAGTTCTGCAGCTTTCTGAAACCTTTAAAGTGTCCTGATCAATAGTTCTGCAGCTTTCTGAAACCTTTAAAGTGTCCTGATCAACAGTTCTGCAGCTTTCTGAAACCTTTAAAGTGTCCTGATCAATAGTTCTGCAGCTTTCTGTAACCTTTAAAGTGTCCTGATCAATAGTTCTGCAGCTTTCTGTAACCTTTAAAGTGTCCTGATCAACAGTTCTGCAGCTTTCTGAAACCTTTAAAGTGTCCTGATCAATAGTTCTGCAGCTTTCTGACACCTTTAAAGTGTCCTGATCAACAGTTCTGCAGCTTTCTGAAACCTTTAAAGTGTCCTGATCAATAGTTCTGCAGCTTTCTGACACCTTTAAAGTGTCCTGATCAATAGTTCTGCAGCTTTCTGTAACTTCAAAGTGTCCTGATCAACAGTTCTGCAGCTTTCTGTAACCTTTAAAGTGTCCTGATCAACAGTTCTGCAGCTTTCTGTAACCTTTAAAGTGTCCTGATCAATAGTTCTGCAGCTTTCTGACACCTTTAAAGTGTCCTGATCAATAGTTCTGCAGCTTTCTGAAACCTTTAAAGTGTCCTGATCAACAGTTCTGCAGCTTTCTGTAACCTTTAAAGTGTCCTGATCAACAGTTCTGCAGCTTTCTGTAACCTTTAAAGTGTCCTGATCAATAGTTCTGCAGCTTTCTGAAACCTTTAAAGTGTCCTGATCAATAGTTCTGCAGCTTTCTGTAACGTTTAAAGTGTCCTGATCAATAGTTCTGCAGCTTTCTGACACCTTTAAAGTGTCCTGATCAACAGTTCTGCAGCTTTCTGTAACCTTTAAAGTGTCCTGATCAATAGTTCTGCAGCTTTCTGTAACCTTTAAAGTGTCCTGATCAATAGTTCTGCAGCTTTCTGTAACCTTTAAAGTGTCCTGATCAACAGTTCTGCAGCTTTCTGTAACCTTTAAAGTGTCCTGATCAATAGTTCTGCAGCTTTCTGAAACCTTTAAAGTGTCCTGATCAATAGTTCTGCAGCTTTCTGTAACCTTTAAAGTGTCCTGATCAATAGTTCTGCAGCTTTCTGTAACCTTTAAAGTGTCCTGATCAATAGTTCTGCAGCTTTCTGAAGCCTTTAAAGTGTCCTGATCAATAGTTCTGCAGCTTTCTGAAGCCTTTAATGTGTCCTGATCAACAGTTCTGCAGCTTTCTGAAACCTTTAAAGTGTCCTGATCAATAGTTCTGCAGCTTTCTGTAACCTTTAAAGTGTCCTGATCAACAGTTCTGCAGCTTTCTGTAACCTTTAAAGTGTCCTGATCAATAGTTCTGCAGCTTTCTGAAACCTTTAAAGTGTCCTGATCAACAGTTCTGCAGCTTTCTGTAACCTTTAAAGTGTCCTGATCAACAGTTCTGCAGCTTTCTGTAACCTTTAAAGTGTCCTGATCAATAGTTCTGCAGCTTTCTGTAACCTTTAAAGTGTCCTGATCAACAGTTCTGCAGCTTTCTGTAACCTTTAAAGTGTCCTGATCAATAGTTCTGCAGCTTTCTGAAACCTTTAAAGTGTCCTGATCAACAGTTCTGCAGCTTTCTGAAACCTTTAAAGTGTCCTGATCAACAGTTCTGCAGCTTTCTGAAACCTTTAAAGTGTCCTGATCAACAGTTCTGCAGCTTTCTGAAGCTCTTTCACAGTTTTTCTTTGGACATTTTCGGCTTTTCAGTCATTCCAAAGCTTTTCTGTGGCTGATTGTGGAGTTTATTATGCTTTTATTTCACTCATTGACTTGTGTTTACTGCTGTTTTTGGGCATATTATAACGTTTGTGCAGCTCTGTGGTTGTTTTAGACGCGCTATAAACTGACTTCTGATGACTTGACATCAGAAAAACAACATTTAAAAGCAGAAACACGGCAAAAAAATACTGAAAAATGAATTAAAAAACTCCTGAAACAGAAACAAAAGACAGTTAAAGCAAAAATTCACCCAAACTCAAGTTGTTTTTCCCTCACTTCCTGCTCCTTCTCCAGAGGATGGGAAGGTATCTAAAGTCTGTGTTTGTCCACAGCGAGCTGATGAAGGAGGACTACGGAGAGATTCAGCACAAGAAGTCTGAGGTTTTCCACCTGTGTAACTGCTGCAAACAGCTGCTGGAGAAGACCGAACAGCTGTGAGTGTCACATGATCAGTAGCAGCGAGCCTCTGAGTTTGGTGATGTAACGGCGCCACCTTTGCAGGTTCGAGGTGCTGATGCAGGCCAGCATGCTGTCGTCAGAGTACGACGAGATCTCAGACATGCACAAGAAAGTCCTCAGGGTGAGTAACCCCCCCTCTGTCATCATCATCATCCAGCTGTTGAATGATGGAACTCTGCACTCTGATTGGCTGGATTGTCAGGTCCTTAAACAGCCTTTGGAGGCTCAGTTAGATGCAAATTAGTGCAAATCTGTCACATCTGCGGCTAACCTGTCACCTTTAATGAGGTCCTGGTCTGTGTTTGGACCTATTTCGGACCTTTTTCCAGGAACAAGAGTTGGAGGGAAGGTTTGGGGGCGGGGCTTAAAGAGTGGAACCTTTCTGATTGGTTGAGTGGTCCCAGTGATTAGTTCCGTCAGGTTTAACCTCCTTAACCTCCTAAAATCTGTTAGCATGAACGTTCAGATAAACATCAGGTCACTTCCTGGTCCCCCCCCCTCCTCTGTCTTCCTCATCATCATCCAGCTGTTGAATGATGGAACTCTGCACTCTGATTGGCTGGATTGTCAGGTCCTTAAACAGCCTTTGGAGGCTCATTTAGATGCAAATTAGAGCAAATCTGTCACATCTGTGGCTAACTTGTCACCTTTAATGAGGTCCTGGTCTGTGTTTGGACCTATTTCGGACCTTTTTCCAGGAACAAGAGTTGGAGGGAAGGTTTGGGGGCGGGGCGTAAAGAGTGGAGCCTTTCTGATTGGTTGAGTGGTCCCAGTGATTAGTTCCGTCAGGTTTAACCTCCTTAACCTCCTAAAATCTGTTAGCATGAACGTTCAGAGCAAACATCGGGTCACTTCCTGGTTCCACCCCCCCCTCTGTCTTCATCATCATCATCCAGCTGTTGAATGATGGAACTCTGCACTCTGATTGGCTGGATTGTCAGGTCCTTAAACAGCCTTTGGAGGCTCATTTAGATGCAAATTAGAGAAAATCTGTCACATCTGCGGCTAACTTGTCACCTTTAATGAGGTCCTGGTCTGCGTTTGGACTTATTTCGGACCTTTTTCCATGAACAAGAACCAAACAGAGTAGGAGGGAAGGTTTGGGGGCGGGGCTTAAAGAGTGGAACCTTTCTGATTGGTTGGAGATTAACAGACTGGATCATTATGATGAACCTTTGGAGGCTCAGTTAGATACAAACTAGTGCAAATCTGTCACATCTGCGGCTAACTTGTCACCTTTAATGAGGTCCTGGTCTGTGTTTGGACCTATTTCGGACCTTTTTCCAGGAACAAGAGTTGGAGGGAAGGTTTGGGGGCGGGGCTTAAGGAGTGGAACCTTTCTGATTGGTTGGAGATTAACAGACTGGATCATTATGATGAACCTTTGGAGGCTCAGTTAGATACAAACTAGTGCAAATCTGTCACATCTGCGGCTAACTTGTCACCTTTAATGAGGTCCTGGTCTGTGTTTGGACCTATTTCGGACCTTTTTCCAGGAACAAGAGTTGGAGGGAAGGTTTGGGGGCGGGGCTTAAAGAGTGGAACCTTTCTGATTGGTTGAGTGGTCCCAGTGATTAGTTCCGTCAGGTTTAACCTCCTTAACCTCCTAAAATCTGTTAGCATGAACGTTCAGAGCAAACATCGGGTCACTTCCTGGTTCCACCACCCCCCCCCACAGTCCCTGAGCTGTACGTCAGCTGGGATGTGTCCTGATGATGTCACAGGTGCAGTTTTCCAGCTGTTTCGAGCCCCCCAGGTGTGTTCAGGTGTTGCTTCTGTGGCTGCAGATCTCCAACTCTCTGGAGCCCATCGACCGAACGACGCAGGAGATCAAGACCAAGTTCCTGCCGGGAAACGTGCTGAGTGACCTGTGGACGCTGCAAGTGGGGACGCACCCGGAGGACAGGAAGTAAGTCTGCTTTAAAGGCTCGTTGTGTTGGTAAGCCAGAGCGTGACGCCTGGTTTTTGCTCTGCAGCGTGGAGAAGATCAAAGTCCTGCTGGACGCCATCACAGCCATCTACCAACAGTTCAAGAAGGACAAAGCCGAGAGACGTGAGACGCACACACACCTCATTTTCTCTGGTTATTTAACGGGGGATAAACGTTTGTCCTCTGCGTTCAGGTCTGCCGTACAACGAGGAGCAGATCCACAAGTTCGATAAGTAGGTTCCTGTTTCGGCTGAGTTCTGGTTCTGTTCTGAGTCTGCAGCTCTGAGCCCGTTTCTGTCGTCTCTCCCGCAGACAGAAGCTGGTGCTTCACGCCGGTAAAGCCAGGTCTCTGTTCACCGAGGAGTGCGCCATGAAGTACCGCCTCTTCATCTCCAAGAGCGAGGAGTGGATGAGGTACGTTAGCGGTAACGGCGGCCCGAAGCGCGCCGAACAGGAGGCTGAGTCCTGTGTTTGTTTGCAGGAAAGGTCACCATGTGAGGAAGCAGCTGATCGGCGTGTCGGGTCAGCTGATCAGCGTCCAGAAGGAGGTGACGGTGCTGATGGAGCGAGCCATCAAGGTAACGGCCGCCAGGAACAGGAAAACGCTCCTCCTTTACTGTTAGCGCTCTGTCTGCAGTCTCTGTCTGCCCGGATAGTCTTAAAGCTGAGCAGAGAGCTGTTAGAGTTGTTCCTGCAGCCAGGTCCAGGATTCCACCATCTGTTGTTAACCAGCTCTGTGATCCTCCTCCTTTACTGTTAGCGCTCTGTCTGCAGTCTCTGTCCGCCCGGATAGTCTTAAAGCTGAGCAGAGAGCTGTTAGAGTTGTTCCTGCAGCCAGGTCCAGGATTCCACCATCTGTTGTTAACCAGCTCTGTGATCCTCCTCCTTTACTGTTAGCGCTCTGTCTGCAGTCTCTGTCTGCCCGGATAGTCTTAAAGCTGAGCAGAGAGCTGTTAGAGTTGTTCCTGCAGCCAGGTCCAGGATTCCACCATCTGCTGTTAACCAGCTCTGTGATCCTCCTCCTTTACTGTTAGCGCTCTGTCTGCAGTCTCTGTCTGCCCGGATAGTCTTAAAGCTGAGCAGAGAGCTGTTAGAGTTGTTCCTGCAGCCAGGTCCAGGATTCCACCATCTGTTGTTAACCAGCTCTGTGATCCTCCTCCTTTACTGTTAGCGCTCTGTCTGCAGTCTCTGTCTGCCCGGTCCAAGCTCGTCCATTTTATCCTCCAGAAATCTCACATTTCCCCTGATGATTAAAGGAGGAAATGCTTTAAACTTCCTCCTTTTCCTCCATTTTGTTGCTGGTCTAGATCCCAGACGTCTCCTCTTCAGCTCATCTTGATTTGGGGTCTTTTTCCAGATATTACTCATGCTTTTTAAGGCTCAGTTTGCTGCTCCGACAGGGTAACAACTCTCCTGTTGCCGCGGTTACGCATCATAACAGATGTTACTAAAACAAGGAGGCGATTGTGCCTGTAGGGGCCGGCGGGTTTTATGGTTTTTTATGGTTTATAAAGACAGAAAAACAAGCCAACAGCCTTTTCCTCATGACTACAGTGAGAGAAAAACCATGAAATCGTGTTTTTCAGCTGAGTTTTCGATGTTTATTCCACATATGATGAGGCGGAGCTGCTGTTTAATGATGGCTGACATGTGAAGCTGAATGTGTTGCAGCTGCAGGAACAGCTTCCTCAGAAGGTTCTTCCTCTGGTGTCCAGCGGGATGAAGCCTCAGGCCTACCTGAGCCAGAACACGCTGGTGGAGATGACTCTGGGGTAAGTCCCTCCTCTAGCCCTCTAGCCCTCTTCCTCACGCCGCTCCTCAGCCGGCTGACTGCAGGTTGTTGTCTCTCAGGATGAAGAAGCTGAAGGAGGAGATGGAGGGCGTGGTCAAGGAGCTGGCCGAGAACAACCACTTCTTAGAGAGGTCAGACTTCCCTCATTTCAGGTTCTGAGTCATGAAACCGGGCCTTTCTAACCCCAGAACCCGTCCTCCTGCAGGTTCGGGACTCTGACGCTGGACGGAGGCCTGAGAGGCTGAGGACTCGCCGCCTGCTGAAGCCGCTCTGTACATAATCTGTGTTAACTGTGTAAATAATGTCAGATAAAGCCTGCTTCATCTCTCAGAGGAAAACCCGGTTCACAGATCCATTAATGACTTCATTTCCTTCTTCTGACTCCGATACGAGACCCATTAAATGGTTTAAAAGTACCAGAACTTCTCATTTCCAGCATGTCTTCACTTAGGATTTAAATTTTAGTTTATTTAGACGTTTAAAAGACTTTATTTAAGTTAGATTGACTGTTTATAAAAGGTTGAAATCCTTAAATTGACCCGAAAGCATCAGATTAAAAACTACTTTAAACATTTATTAGGATACATTCGTGGACTTGAGTCATTTTACTCAGAATAATGTAGAATATTGAATTAATCAAATGGTTAAACTACAGAAAATCTGCTTAAAAATGGAATAAATAAGATTGAATTC
This sequence comes from Leuresthes tenuis, assembly GCF_036924035.1. Lineage (NCBI taxonomy): Eukaryota > Metazoa > Chordata > Actinopteri > Atheriniformes > Atherinopsidae > Leuresthes > Leuresthes tenuis. Next base: position 1,489,184 of record NW_027325377.1, on the reverse strand, counting down.
AGTCTTTTATTGAGTTAAATTTGCACCAAACTGAAAGAATTCATTGAAATAATCACAAATTTGGACATAAATGTGGGTTTTGGTCTCAGAATAAAGTCTTATGAACGAGTTCAGGTTAGTTAAAGTGGACCTGGGGGCTTCGGGGGGGCTTTAAGCATTACTTTCTGGGTTAGATCACATGTGAAATGTTTCCAGTGGTGCCAGATTTCATTTGATTCTCACCCTGGTGAAGGTCACAGCTGCTTCTCTCCTGTTTTCTGTCGCTGATCGACTGAAACCGTCCGTCTTTGCTCATGTTTTTGTTTTCTCAGCTGTTCAGACATCCTGTAAATAAATAAAGAAACATCTGGAGGGAAGCTGCTGCTGCCGTGTCTTCTTCGTGTTGCAGGAAATGGTTAATTTGGCATCTTCTGGGAGGAGCCTAAAGTCCACATTCACAACATTAAGCTTCCTTCTGTCCACCTGAAGCTTTGTTTTCATGAAAAAGTTCTCAGTGTCAGTAAATCCCAACTCACCGGAGGCTGGAGGCGGCTTGAAAGGTTATTACAGCTAAAACTGATGTGTCACATGACTCCAGAACAGGATTTTATGATGATTAGTGCTTTAAGAAGCAATGTTCTGCAAAGAAATGGTAAAAAATGTGGTTTTATATTAGAAAAAAGGAACAATTTTAAGTATATTTGATTCAGACAACCTGGATTCACCAAATTAATGGTGAAAAATGATGCAATCGCCTTGTTATTTTCATTTTTAACGCTTACCTGTAATTATAAAAGGATTATAAGAGTTTTAGTTGAACATGTTGGATGTGGAAGGAAGAACAAACAAAATGGGAAAGAGATAAAAGCGGCTGAAGAGAAGCAGCCGTGGACTGTGGATGGAAGTGAGACTCGGAGACGAATCACCATGGAGACGATGCTGGAGCTTTGGTTTGGTCCAATGAAACATGGAGGATGAAACCATCAGTGATGATGTCTCTCCACAGAGAAAAGAGGGTTAAAACTTCCTTTAGAGCAGCAAACAGTTTGGATCTCAGTTCACATTTAAGGTGGAAACTGCAGAAAAGGCTCCATCCTGCAGAGCTCTGCTGATCCTGACTGATGGAGAACGCTGCTGTTCATCAGAGAAGTCCTCAGAAAACAAGGAACTGATGTAAATTTCAGTCAAAGGGACAGTCTGAGCGGTGGGCTGCTCTTGGTTGTGTTGGTGCTGTTGTTGGTGCTTTAGCTGCTGTGGAAAAGAAGGAAGTGAAAGTGGACAAAGATCTGCTTTGTGATGGTGTAAAACTGTCCAGAGCAGCTGAGCATTTCATCGTCTCTGTGTTGCTAGCTTAACAACAACAACACTTAACTGGTTAGCTCTCTTCTTCTGTCCTGTTTGCTTTGCTTTGCTAAGCCCCCCCACCCTGAATAAAACAGGCCAAAGAGTCCCACATTAACGTCAAATCTTGTTTCTACTCACTACCACCAGATGGCAGACGTGTTTTATCTGAATTATCCCCTGAATTAAGGTGAATTAATCCATCCATCTTCTATAACCGCTTAATCCGGGTCGCGGGGGGGTGGAGCCTATCCCAGCGGTCATCAGGCGAGAGGCGGGGTCACCTGCACAGGGTCACACAACCTAAGGACAGTTTAGAGTTAACCTAACAGCATGTTTTTGGACGGTGGGAGGAAGCCGGAGAACCGGAGAGAACCCAGAGAGAACCCACACATACAGGGAGAACATGCAGCCTCCACACAGACAGAACCAGCCGGGAGTTGAACCTGGAACCTCTGCTGTGAGGCGATGGTGCTGAGCCACATTTAAAATGTTCCAGTAAACCGATGAATGAAATAAAACGCCGTATCAGTGACGCCGTTAGCTCACAGCTAACAGGAAGTGTTTATATGGAAGATGTCCGGGTGAAATTTAAAGAAAATGAATGAATATATTCAACAAGAGAAGATGTTGTGGTTCAAATCTTTGATGAAGATTCAGAGGGTGAGAATTTCCCGTTCAGTCCCTTTCTGATGTTCTCTGGAGAACTTCAGTCCCGTTCTGATGTTCTCTGGAGAACTTCAGTCCTTTTCTGATGTTCTCTGGTCTTTGTTTCTCTGGAGAACTTCAGTCCCGTTCCGATGTTCTCTGGAGAACTTCAGTCCCGTTCCGATGTTCTCTGGAGAACTTCAGTCCCTTTCTGATGTTCTCTGGAGAACTTCAGTCCCGTTTTGATGTTCTCTGGAGAACTTCAGTCCCGTTCCGATGTTCTCTGGAGAACTTCAGTCCCTTTCTGATGTTCTCTGGAGAACTTCAGTCCCTTTCTGATGTTCTCTGGAGAACTTCAGTCCCGTTCTGATGTTCTCTGGAGAACTTCAGTCCCGTTTTGATGTTCTCTGGAGAACTTCAGTCCCGTTCCGATGTTCTCTGGAGAACTTCAGTCCCGTTCTGATGTTCTCTGGAGAACTTCAGTCCCGTTCCGATGTTCTCTGGAGAACTTCAGTCCCTTTCTGATGTTCTCTGGAGAACTTCAGTCCCTTTCTGATGTTCTCTGGAGAACTTCAGTCCCGTTCTGATGTTCTCTGGAGAACTTCAGTCCCGTTCTGATGTTCTCTGGTCTTTGTTTCTGTGTTCTCTGGAGAACTTCAGTCCTGTTCTGATGTTCTCTGGAGAACTTCAGTCCTGTTCTGATGTTCTCTGGTCTTTGTTTCTGTGTTCTCTGGAGAACTTCAGTCCTGTTCTGATGTTCTCTGGTCTTTGTTTCTGTGTTCTCTGGAGAACTTCAGTCCTGTTCTGATGTTCTCCAGAGAACTTCAGTCCTGTTCTGATGTTTCTCTGGAGAACTTCAGTCCCGTTCTGATGTTCTCTGGAGAACTTCAGTCCCGTTCTGATGTTCTCTGGAGAACTTCAGTCCCTTTCTGATGTTCTCTGGAGAACTTCAGTCCCTTTCTGATGTTCTCTGGAGAACTTCAGTCCCGTTCTGATGTTCTCTGGAGAACTTCAGTCCCGTTCTGATGTTCTCTGGAGAACTTCAGTCCCGTTCTGATGTTCTCTGGAGAACTTCAGTCCCTTTCTGATGTTCTCTGGAGAACTTCAGTCCCTTTCTGATGTTCTCTGGAGAACTTCAGTCCTGTTCTGATGTTCTCTGGAGAACTTCAGTCCTGTTCTGATGTTCTCCGGAGAACTTCAGTCCTGTTCTGATGTTCCCTGGTCTTTGTTTCGGTGTTCTCTGGAGAACTTCAGTCCTGTTCTGATGTTCTCTGGTCTTTGTTTCGGTGTTCTCTGGAGAACTTCAGTCCTGTTCTGATGTTCTCTGGAGAACTTCAGTCCCGTTCTGATGTTCTCTGGAGAACTTCAGTCCCGTTCTGATGTTCTCTGGAGAACTTCAGTCCCTTTCTGATGTTCTCTGGAGAACTTCAGTCCCTTTCTGATGTTCTCTGGAGAACTTCAGTCCTGTTCTGATGTTCTCTGGAGAACTTCAGTCCTGTTCTGATGTTCTCCGGAGAACTTCAGTCCTGTTCTGATGTTCCCTGGTCTTTGTTTCGGTGTTCTCTGGAGAACTTCAGTCCCGTTCTGATGTTCTCTGGTCTTTGTTTCGATGTTCTCTGGAGAACTTCAGTCCCGTTCTGATGTTCTCCGGAGAACTTCAGTCCTGTTCTGATGTTCTCTGGAGAACTTCGGTCCTGTTCTGATGTTCTCTGACAGCACAGGCTTCATGAGGCTGTTTTTCAGTCACATAAACAGGATGTTAGCAGTGATGTTTAATGTAAAGTTTGTCGTGGGCGGAGCCTGATCAGACCTCTGGAGCTGACCAATCAGAGCAGACTGAGCTTCTTTTTTTGATGTGGTCTCTTTTTACTCTTTTGGGGAACTTTAAACAGCTGCTGAATCATTTTCAGCCGGATCTTTATCATCTCTTATTGATCCCCACTAAAAATGACCGAGGTCATTATCAGCTGGTTATTAATTTGTGCTTTTCAACAGCTACAAAATAAGAAAATAGAATCTGTTTGCATGATAGAAGATAGTAATGATGGCTGATTTATGACTGAACGATTAATGGATTATGAGATAAATAGAAGAGATAATAGATGGCTTCAGCTCAAAGTTACCTGAGTGCAGAGAAAGAACTTCAAACAAAGAGGGAGATAACTGATGACTTTTCATTGTTCTTAAACCTGACAATAAATGAAACTGTAAATGTTTCCACAGCATCACATAAAGCTCTCAGTTGGATCAAATGTTCACCTTCGTCCTCCTTTTTTCTCTCAGCTGTGTTTTTACTGTTTCTGGTGTTCAGTTTGTGGGTTTTTTCAACATTTTCTTGTTGCTTTCTGTAAAAATCACCTTCTCCCTCCTCGTTCTGTCCTCCCATCATCTCCATTGTTGGTTTCCCGTGGCAACCAGCCTGTTGGAAGATCTGCGGTTGTCATGGTGATGTGCTGCGACAGCAAGCCCTGTCAGCGTCGGACCAATAATTGCAGATGGATGGCGTTTATTCCTTTTATAGAGATGGGAGGCACAGAGACTGCAGGCCGCTGTAAAAAGCAATAACTCTCTGTAAACAACAACAAAATGTTAATAACAACAACACACTTTAAACAACAATAGCAGACCATAAACAACAATAACACCCAGTAAACAACAAACATCACCCTACTGTAAATAACAACAACACACTGTAAACAACAACAACACGTCGTAAACAACAAACATCACCATAATGTAAATAACAACAAAATGTTAATAACAACAAAAAACTGTAAACAACAATAACACACTTTAACCATCAACAACACACCATAAACAACAACACACTGTAAACAACAACAACACACAGTAAACAACAAACATCACCCTACTGTAAACAACAATAACACACTGTAAACAACAATAGCAGACCATAAACAACAACAACACGCAGTAAACAACAAACATCACCCTACTGTAAATAACAACAACACACTGTAAACAACAACCATCACCCTACTGTAAATAACAACAACACACAGTAAACAACAATAACACACCGTAAACAACAACAACACGCAGTAAACAACAAACATCACCCTACTGTAAATAACAACAACACACAGTAAACAACAATAACACACCGTAAACAACAACAACACGCAGTAAACAACAAACATCACCCTACTGTAAATAACAACAACACACAGTAAACAACAACAACACGTCGTAAACAACAAACATCACCATAATGTAAATAACAACAAAATGTTAATAACAACAAAAAACTGTAAACAACAATAACACGCAGTAAACAACAAACATCACCCTACTGTAAACAACAACAACACACTGTAAACAACAATAACACACTGTATATAACAACAACACACCGTAAACAACAACAACACACTGTAAACAACAAACATCACCCTACTGTAAATATCAACACACTGTAAACAACAACACGCAGTAAACAACAAACATCACCCTACTGTAAACAACAACAACACACTGTAAACAACAATAACACACTGTAAATAACAACAACACACTGTAAACAACAACAACACACTGTAAACAACAACAACACACTGTAAACAACAAACATCACCCTACTGTAAATAACAACAACACACTGTAAACAACAATAACACACTGTAAATAACAACAACACACAGTAAACAACAACAACACACAGTAAACAACAAACATCACCCTACTGTAAATAACAACAACACACTGTAAATAACAACAACACACTGTAAACAACAACAACACACTGTAAACAACAACAACACACTGTAAACAACAAACATCACCCTACTGTAAATAACAACAACACACTGTAAATAACAACAACACACAGTAAACAACAACAACACACAGTAAACAACAAACATCACCCTACTGTAAATAACAACAACACACTGTAAATAACAACAACACACTGTAAACAACAACAACACACTGTAAACAACAAACATCACCCTACTGTAAATAACAACAACACACTGTAAATAACAACAACACACTGTAAATAACAACAACACACTGTAAACAACAACAACACACTGTAAACAACAACAACACACTGTAAACAACAAACATCACCCTACTGTAAATAACAACAACACACTGTAAACAACAACAACACACTGTAAACAACAAACATCACCCTACTGTAAATAACAACAACACACTGTAAACAACAATAACACACTGTAAATAACAACAACACACAGTAAACAACAACAACACACAGTAAACAACAAACATCACCCTACTGTAAATAACAACAACACACTGTAAATAACAACAACACACTGTAAACAACAACAACACACTGTAAACAACAACAACACACAGTAAACAACAAACATCACCCTACTGTAAATAACAACAACACACCGTAAACAACAACACATTGTAAACAACAACACATTACACAACAATAACACACTGTAAACAACAACACACTGTAAATAACAACAACATACTGTAAACAACAACAACACACTGTAAACAACAACAACACACCGTAAATAACAACACACTGTAAACAACAATAACACACTGTAAACAACAAACAACATATTGTAAACAACAACATTGAGAAACAATAAAAGCAACAGCAGCTAAATCCTCTTGCATCCAGCAGCAATCTAAAGGCCCAAATGTGAGTCCTGATGAGTTCAGGTTCATCTGAGGTGGAGGTTGAGACTTTCAAACCCAAAGTGAAGCTGAGGATACAAACGTATCCATGGGAACGGCATTTTTCTGCATTTTATTGCGCTTAAATGGCATAAACATCGACGACTGCAACAAATAAAAGAACAAAAATAAAGCTGCACAATTAATCAAATTTTAATCTCAAGATAGTTGAAGGTGAGAATTTCCCTCACAGAGTGGATCGAAGAGGGCGGGGCTTTCAACGGGTCGATGAGGTCATAACAACGGGGAAAAGGTGGAGGTAGATGGGGCACGGGGGGGGGCGGGGTCTGAATGTCTGAATGGAAACCAGTGTGTCAGCAGTAATGAGGACTGGGTTTCTCTGAGTACTGATAAGTGAACTGGGGGTGAACTTGTTCAAAGTTGTGTTCATGAGTTCAGAAAAGGATCAAAAAGGAAAGAAAAACGTGGAAATGTGTTCAGAACCCGAGGTGTCACATGTAGTGATGTCATCAGTGATGTCACCACATGCAAATTAGGTGATTAACTTTAAACTTTAAAACAGTATTTTCCTCCTTTGTCTCTTCGTCTCTTTGCCTCTTCGTCTCTTTGCCTCTTTGTCTCTTTGCCTCTTCGTCTCTTTTCCTCTTTGTCTCTTTGTCTCTTCGTCTCTTTGTCGCTTTGCCTCTTTGCCTCTTCGTCTCTTTGCCTCTTTGTCTCTTTGTCTCTTCGTCTCTTTGTCGCTTTGCCTCTTTGCCTCTTCGTCTCTTTGCCTCTTTGTCTCTTTGTCTCTTCGTCTCTTTGCCTCTTTGTCTCTTTGCCTCTTTTCCTCTTTGTCTCTTTGCCTCTTCGTCTCGTCGTCTCTTTGTCTCTGTGTCTCTTCGTCTCTTCGTCTCTTTGTCTCTTTGCCTCTTCGTCTCTTCGTCTCTTTGTCGCTTTGCCTCTTTGCCTCTTCGTCTCTTTGCCTCTTTGTCTCTTTGTCTCTTCGTCTCTTTGCCTCTTTGTCTCTTTGCCTCTTTTCCTCTTTGTCTCTTTGCCTCTTCGTCTCTTCGTCTCTTCGTCTCTTTGTCTCTTTGTCTCTTTGTCTCTGTGTCTCTTCGTCTCTTTGTGTCTTTGTCTCTTTGCCTCTTTGCCTCTTCGTCTCTTCGTCTCTTTGTCGCTTTGCCTCTTTGTCTCTTTGTGTCTTTGTCTCTTTGTCTCTGTGTCTCTTTGTCTCTTTGCCTCTTTGTCTCTTTGTCTCTTTGCCTCTTTGTCTCTTCGTCTCTTCGTCTCTTTGTCGCTTTGCCTCTTTGTGTCTTTGTCTCTTTGTCTCTTTGTCTCTTTGTCTCTTCGTCTCTTATCCTTTTCATCTGCAGCCTGTTGAAAAGCTGCAGTCAGAATATGAAGCTTTCCCTTCTTTGTTCAGGGGCCCCCAGTGTTCTGCTCCGGGCCCCAGAAGCTGCTCAGTCCGCCCCTGCTAGTTGAACGCTCCTCTTCATCAGCTGCATCTTCATCCTCCGGCTGCCCAGAGGAGACGGACAGCCATGATGCCTTCCTCCTCCTCCTCCTCCTCCCGCTGAGAATGACGGAAAAACACCAGCATGAAGCTCCTCTCCCCGCTGGTTCCGTGCACTGACCCCCCTCCCTGCAGGACTCGGTAACGGAACCCTGCAGCCCGCTGAGGACCGGGCTCGGTTCGGTTCTGTCCAGGCCGCGTCCGCGACGCTGCGACACGGCTTGTTTACGCGTGAGATCCGGAGCTGAAGGAGGAGATCCGGGGCTGAAGGAGGAGATCCGGGGCTGAAGGAGGAGATCCGGAGCTGAAGGAGGAGATCCGGGGCTGAAGGAGGAGATCCGGGGCTGAAGGAGGAGATCCGGGGCTGAAGGAGGAGATCCGGAGCTGAAGGAGGAGATCCGGGGCTGAAGGAGGAGATCCGGGGCTGAAGGAGGAGATCCGGGGCTGAAGGAGGAGATCCGGAGCTGAAGGAGGAGATCCGGGGCTGAAGGAGGAGATCCGGGGCTGAAGGAGGAGATCCGGGGCTGAAGGAGGAGATCCAGGGATGCCAAACATGTAAGATGGAGCCGATCACATTCATTATTTATTTCATCCATTCTTCGCTGAAATGAAGCGCGTCACTTTCAGCTTTTTTCATGCCGTGAAATGGATTTTATCTCATTTTAAATATCTAAACGAGCCCCGTTTATCAGAGGGTGATGAAGAGGAGGGAGGAAGGGCTGCAACAGATGATGAGCCGCTGAAATGATTCAGTTAGAGGATTAAAAGCAGTCAGAAAAGGATGGAGACTCAGCCTGGAGGTGAGAACAGTCAAAAGAAGTGTGACACACTGGAAATTCTTCCATTTTCCTTCCTGTCAGCCAGTCTGAGGAGAACAGTTTCCTGCTGTGTCTCATGGAAGCTGCTTTAGGACCAGATCAGTACACGTTTCCATGTAAAAATAGATTAAACTCACATTAAATGGCTGAATTCACTCTGTCTGCAGTCAAATAAAAGCTTTATTATTTAATTATCTGATTAAATGAGTCTTCAGTCAGTTATTAGATGAATGTAAGTTAAGTAAATGTTAATTCAGCCTGAGTGGTGATTGCAATAAACCTGTTTTAGAGACAATAAACCTGTTTTAAAGCCTCCATGTAAGGAATAAACTCCTTCTCCTCCACCTCTTGCATCGTCACTGAGAAGCTTTCCATAATGATGCAGAAGAGCCACCAATCAGAGTCTTTCTAACATCACAGATCTGCGAAATAAATCATTTCATCAGTTAAAATGGTGTAATTACAGGGATATTACATGTGAGCAGGTGTAATAAACCTTTTCCAGTGAAACAGAAGCTGATGAGAGCAATAAAAGCTGCACATTTTCCCTCATTCAGCTGTTTCCTCGGCGTGTTTTTGATTAAAAGCTGAAACTGTATCTGCTGAAAGGTGGAAGAAGCTGTGGGAACCTGAACATTTTCAGTTTTAACCTTAAAAATATGGGTATTAATGAAGTTTCAACTGCTGATTTTAACCTTAAACTCTCACAGAAACGTTTTATTAAACAGATTCTTCAACTTAAACCTCAATTTGAATATGAAATCATTTGTCCTGGTTACTATCAGAATAATCCATCTTATTTAGTGGATTTTTCTCACTTTACAGGAGGCATTAGATGTGGTTTCTGAGGCTAAATCCAGCTGAGTCAGCACAATAATGACCATAAACAGAGAGCTTATTTCTCCTGGGCTTCTTCACAGCCCTAATGGTCGCCCTCAGAGGAGACCTGGGGTCTCTTAACTGGGCCCCAGTGAAGGAGGAATGAAATCAGGAGCTATCATTTCTATGGCTTCTGCTCACGATACGAAGGTTTGATGCGTTTCATCCTGCAGTGAGAACAAAACTAAGGACTTCTCGTCCAGCCCATGGTTTCTGGAGGTTTAACGTTTCCCCAGCTGTGGAATGACCCTTGATGAGCAGTGATGTCAGCCCTCCGAACAGCTTCATTAGACCAAAAGGAAAAGCAGTTAACTGCGTTATTTTACCCTGAATGTGACGCTAAGCAGCCAAAATACTGACCGACTGACCCTAAACACTGATGTAAAGACTCTGATCCACACACTTAAGACAATTAAATCCATTGTTAGCAAGCTAGCTTCACCGTTTTTGTGTTGACTTTAGGTAGAGTTTGTTTCTGTATTTATCAGACGCTTTTATCCAAAGCTAACAAGCTAAACAAAAAGCTAACAATAAGCTACATAGAAGGAACCCAGGAGTCCGACTCTTCTTTAGCAGCTTCTTTAGCAGCTTCTTTAGGAGCTTCTTTAGCAGCTTCTTTAGGAGCTTCTTTAGCAGCTTCTTTAGGAGCTTCTTGAGCAGCTTCTTTAGCAGCTTCTTTAGCAGCTTCTTTAGGAGCTTCTTCAGGAGCAGTGTTTCTGTTTCTGTATTTATCAGACGCTTTTATTCAAAGCGACTTACAAATGAAGATATAACAGCTTTATAAAAAGCTAACAATAAGCTCCATAGAAGGAACCCAGGAGTCCGACTCTGTCAGAGGGGACAGAGTAGAGATAGGGTGCAGGCATAGAAGGAAGAGCAGAAAGATAAAGAGATAGAGGGGGGAGGGAAGTACAAGGTAAGTGCTGGGATAGGAGATGCTCTCTGAAGAGCTGGGTTTTCAGGAGCTTCTTGAAGATAGACAGGGACGCCCCTGTTCTGGTAGCGCTCGGTAGGTCATTCCACCATCGTGGGACGACACATGAACAGAGTTTGGATTGTCTTAGGCGTGGTGTAGGAGCTGCTAGACGACAATCCTGGGACCAACGGAGGGACCCAGTTGGGACAGAAGCCTTTGCAAGAGCATTCAAGTAGATGGAGCTGTTCCATTAAGCTCTTTGTAGCTAACATCAGGGACTTGGACCTGATGCTAAGGGCAGCCAGAGGAGCTCAATGAACAGAGGGGGGGGCGTGTTCTTTTAGGCTGATCCAAGACCAGACGCACCGCCGCGTTCTGGACCATCTGCAGAGGTTTCACAGGCTGGAGACCAGTTAGGAGACCAGTTAGGAGACCAGTTAGGAAACCAGTTAGGAGACCAGTTAGGAGAGCAGTTAGGAAACCAGTTAGGAGACCAGTTAGGAGAGCAGATAGGAAACCAGTTAGGAGAGCAGTTAGGAGACCAGTTAGGAAACCAGTTAGGAGAGCAGTTAGGAGACCGGTTAGGAGACCAGTTAGGAGAACAGTTAGGAAACCAGTTAGGAGACCAGTTAGGAGACCAGTTAGGAGAGCAGTTAGGAAACCAGTTAGGAGACCAGTTAGGAGACCAGTTAGGAGACCAGTTAGGAGACCAGTTAGGAGAGCAGTTAGGAAACCAGTTAGGAGACCAGTTAGGAGACCAGTTAGGAAACCAGTTAGGAAACCAGTTAGGAGAGCAGTTAGGAAACCAGTTAGGAGACCAGTTAGGAAACCAGTTAGGAAACCAGTTAGGAAACCAGTTAGGAGAGCAGTTAGGAAACCAGTTAGGAGACCAGTTAGGAGAACAGTTAGGAGAGCAGTTAGGAAACCAGTTAGGAGACCAGTTAGGAGACCAGTTAGGAAACCAGTTAGGAGACCAGTTAGGAGAGCAGTTAGGAAACCAGTTAGGAGAGCAGTTAGGAGACCAGTTAGGAAACCAGTTAGGAGAGCAGTTAGGAAACCAGTTAGGAGACCAGTTAGGAGACCAGTTAGGAAACCAGTTAGGAGACCAGTTAGGAGACCAGTTAGGAAACCAGTTAGGAGACCAGTTAGGAAACCAGTTAGGAGACCAGTTAGGAGACCAGTTAGGAGACCAGTTAGGAAACCAGTTAGGAGAACAGTTAGGAAACCAGTTAGGAAACCAGTTAGGAGAGCAGTTAGGAAACCAGTTAGGAAACCAGTTAGGAGACCAGTTAGGAGACCAGTTAGGAGACCAGTTAGGAGACCAGTTAGGAAACCAGTTAGGAAACCAGTTAGGAGAGCAGTTAGGAAACCAGTTAGGAGAGCGTTGCAGTAGTGAAGGTGGGAGATGACCATGGCCTGCACCAGGAGCTGGGGGGCATGTTGGGTCAGGTATGGTCTGATCTTTCTTATGTTTAGTAATGCAAAGCGGCTGAACGAGTAACCGAGGTAACGTGATCTTTGAAGGTTAGTTGGTCATCAATCAGGACACCCAAGTTTTTAACTACCTTTGATGGAGCAAGAGATTCAGTTTGGATGCAGATGCTGTGTTGTATGGTTGGTTTGGCTGGGAAGACCAGCAGCTCAGTTTTAGAGGTTAAGTTGGAGGTGATGGGCTTTCATCCATGTTGATATGTCAGAGAGAGTCTGAGATTCAGCTGAGACCGTGTGGTCGTCAGGTGGGAATGACAGATAGAGCTGGGTATCATCAGCATAACATTGGTATGAGAAGCCATGAGATCAGATGATCTGTCCCAGTGAGTTGGTGTATATGGCAAAGAGAAGAGGTCCCAGTACTGAGCCATCCACATTTCCTCACATTTATCGTTTCCTCACATGCCATCGGTTAGGTTTAGTAAAAGCATCCAAACTCTGAGACAAAGTTGGTCTCCTCTCTGCGTCACCACCTACTGAGAAACCAGTACAGTACAGCATTACTTCTCCCGCTGCCATAGTTCTGTGGTTTCTCACAAATCAGATAAAATATCTCACCTACGTTGAGGCCACTTGGTACATTTTCCGTACCCAACAAGCTCGCTCTTACCTGCCAATGACCATAAAACCACCTTCTTACCAGCAAAAACTCCTCTGGGATCCTCTGGATCCTCCTACCTTTTGACTAAGGTGCAGCTTCGCTCTTCACTGATGGAAAAAGCTTTTTGTAAAGAAGTAATTCATAGAACATTCCTCATTTGTCTCAGCTGATGTTTGACTAACTATGAATCTGTTTGTATGCCGACAGATTGCCTCTGATGCAGCAGTATAGCTATGGTGTACGCCCAGCCAACACACAGAGTTGGTGTAAATCCATCCCTCTACTCTCCATCTTTCATGTATCAGATGTCATTTAACTTTTCCAAGAGAGAAAACTCAACTGTCCTGGCAGCCTTACCCACCACTGCGCTATACAGCCTCGAGGGCGCCTCCTCCAGCCAGTCAAACGCGACCTCTGCCTCCTATGAGCTGACTCCAGGTGAGGTCGCCATCCTGGGCCTGGTCTTTGGGGTTCTTTGGCTGGTCTCCATCCTAGGAAATGCCCTCGTCTGCCTGGTCATCCACCGGAGCCGGCGGACTCAGTCCACCACCAACTACTTTGTGGTCTCTATGGCCTGCGCGGACCTGCTCATGAGCCTCAGCTGCGCTCCCTTTATCCTCCTGCAGGTGGCCTCAGGACGATGGCCGCTGAGTGCGGCGGCCTGCAAGGTCGTGCGCTACCTTCAACACCTCTGTCCAGGTGTCCAGGTCTACGTGCTGCTCTCCATCTCCGTAGATCGCTTCTACACAATCGTTTATCCTCTCAGCTTCAAGGTGTCCAGGGAAAAGGCGAAGAAGATGATCCTGGCCTCGTGGCTGTTTGATGCAGCCTTCGTCCTGCCCTGCCTCTTCTTCTATGGATCCACATCTACAGACAGCCATTGCGACTTTTTCCTTCCAGACAGCTGGGGCAGTGTGGCCTATGCTGCTGTTCACATCCTGGTTGGGTTCTTGGTCCCGGTGGCATTGATCGTGTCCTTCTACCAGCGGGTGGTCCGCTACATCTGGAGGATCAGCGCCGACGGCCACACGGTGCGCCGGACGATGAACATTGTCCCACGGACTAAAGTCAAGACCATCAAGATGTTTCTCATGCTCAACTCAGTTTTCTTCCTCACCTGGACACCTTTCTACATCGCCCAGCTATGGCACCCAAAAGAGTCCGCCGGCCCCAACAGGCAGGGACTCCTGTTTTTCACAACCATCGCCTGGATCTGCTTTAGTTCCACGGCATCCAAGCCCACCCTGTACTCTGTCTACAACGCAAACTTCAGGCGTGGCATGCTGGAGACCTTCTGCATGTCATCCATGAAGTGCTACCGCAGTAATGCATACACCATCACCGCCAGTTCACGGATGGCCAAAAAGAACTATGTTGGGGTGGTGGACATCCCAGTGCAAGCAAAGACGGTCACCAAGGACTCGGTGTACGATGCATTTGACCGCGAGGGGAAAGAAAAGAAGGTGGCTTGGCCCACCAACGCCAACCCTCCAAACACCTTTGTGTGACTGACCTTGGATGGTTTTAACCTGCAAACACAGAACTTTTATTTAGCTAGAGCTAGCTGAATGCTAAAGAGCTAGCACTGTCTGAAAAAGTTCACAGAATGTGTTCAGTTTGTAAAAAGGGCTTTTTTTTTCTGATGTGACAAACTTCCCGGGCAGCCATCACTTTTATACTTCACATCAAATCAGAATTTATGTCTGTGTTGTGTTTTGATGGATCGTTTTGTCATGGACCCAACGAATTCCTTGTTTTCAGAAGGTCAGCTCGTTAGCCAGCTAACTCGTTAGCCAGCTAACTCGTTAGCCAGCTAACTCGTTAGCCAGCTAACTCGTTAGCCAGCTAACACCGTCTGTGACCATCTGTCAGTGAATTCTTGTAACAGCATCTGGTTTGCTACCGTAATCTATGTGGTAGAAGCTAACATTAGTAAAAGATTACCGTTTACATCGTGTGCTTTGCTACTTTAAAGAGTAACAGTGAGCTGGCTAGCTGACAAACCCTAAAACTACAGCTTGTTATCATGAACTGGACTGAATCACAGTGAAGCTCACAGTCTAATAGGGAAATTTACTTTGTCCAGAGCTGTAAAAAGTTTAAAGTCATGCATTGTTTGAATCATCAGTGTTTAGCCTTTGAGCAAAGCTCTTGTAATGGTGTCTAAATCTCATGGTTTAGCGAAAGATGCTAGCTTTAGCTGTTTCCATCATGCTTGGGTCTGTTTAGACATAATTCTTGTGTTTTCAACTTGCTGAGAGGCTCTAATACAGACCCTCTAATCTCGCTTTAGGATCATTTCTTTTTGCACAAACTGTAGGATCAGCCTCTACCCAAACCAGCAGGCAGATATGTTAGTAAATAAGTGGAAATTATGTGGAAATGGAATTATCACAGCTGGCTGAAAAAGGGTGGTTGGACTGTGGGGCAACAGCAGCTGGTTTAAGAGCAGATCAGTTGTCTCCAGTAATGTTCATCTTCTCTCTTCTTTTCTCTATTTCTTCCTTTCTCCAAAACTAAAGGTAACCAGACAATAGTGGTGGCAGAATCTGATAATAGAGGAGCATCTTGATGTCATATGACTTCCTAGATTAAAAAAGCTGGTCATCTGCTGAGCTAAAGTTCGATATAAAACTCAGATGGGTATCAAATTGGTTCATTTTCTGATCCTGGATAGAAAATATTTAGAAAAATGGTAAGTAAACCGATCATAGAGTCTAACATCTGAACACCTGCTTGATGTTAGGAGAGAATATTAGCTTAAATGTTCTGTTTGTCTGTTCATCCCTCCGGCTCTTGAAAGGAGCTACTTTGCTTTTCTTAATTTTCTGTGATATGTAAGAATAGCAGATGTTCATATTAAATGTGACTAAAGTTACAAGGTTTGAACACTTGGTTTCCAAAAGCTTTTTTCTTCATCTGCAGCAGAAAAAAACACATCCAGAAGTACAGGAAGCACAGTTCAATTGGTGCAATCTCTGCAGGCTTCCAGAAATGGGCCAATCAGAAGAAAGGGGGCTTTTAGGGCAGGATTTAATAAAGAGAGGAGCTAAAACGACTTGTTTCAGAGGATGAACTGAAGAGTTGCTTAATGAGACAATGTGAAGATCCGTATCTGTCTTTAACCATAACCCTAATAAAACAGTTAGATTTTAAAGGTTTGAGTTTTATTTCAGTTCTGAGTAACTGTTAGCTTCGCTCCCCATCTTAACTAACCCTAACCCATCTTAACTAACCCTAACCCATCTTAATTAACCCTAACCCATCTTAACTAACCCTAACCCATCTTAATTAACCCTAACCCATCTTAACTAACCCTAACCCATCTTACTTAACCCTAACCCATCTTAACTAACCCTAACCCATCTTAATTAACCCTAACCCATCTTAACTAACCCTAACCCATCTTAATTAACCCTAACCCATCTTAACTAACCCTAACCCATCTTAATTAACCCTAACCCATCTTAACTAACCCTAACCCATCTTAACTAACCCTAAACCAACCCTAACCAATCGTAACTAACCCTAACCCATCTTAATTAACCCTTTACAGATAATAAATAAAAAAAAGAATAAGTACAAAACAATAAAATACAGCAAAATTGAATAAGATAAAGTGTCACCATCCTACTGGGTATTAAAAGCCATCTGAAATAAATATGTTTTTAGCCCTGATTTAAAGAGGCCCAGGTCAGAAATAAGACGCATCTCGGGGGGGGGGGCTTATTCCAGAGCCTGGGGGCAGCAGCAGAAAAGGTTCGGTCACCCCAGGGCTTGTATTTGGACCTGAACACTTCCAGTAAAAGTTGATTTGTTGACCTCAGAGCTCTTCCAGGGTTACAGACAGTTAAAAGCTCAGATAAATGCGATGGGGTGAGGCCGTTAAGAGCTTTAAAAACAAACTTTAAAAGGTTAAAATCAGTTCTATAAAGGACAGGAAGCCAGTGAAGGGAGTTAAGAACAGGAGTGATGTGCACAGGTCTGTCAGTGTTGGTTAAAAACGGGCAGCAGCAGCATTTTGCACCAGTTAAAGGCGACTGAGAGAAGTCTGGGAGACGCAGACATAAAGTCCATAGCTGTAGTCTAACCTTGATGGTTAGAAAAGCTTCAGATTTCACAGATTTAACTTCCTGTTTCTCTGAGTTCATGAAAATATTGATTCATTTGAATAATTTTATCCATTAAATACAATCTGCTGCTGTGTTTGGGATCATTTTTCCACTTTCAACTGAGAGCTGAAATGAAGAAGAAGAAGAAGAAGAAGAAGTCCAGTTTCCCTTATTCAAGCTCTTATGATTGTGTCTCATGTTTAAAAACGGCTTTATTCACTTTATTCATTTTGGTAGAAAACTGTGCGTCTTTGATCAAATAAACACGACTCACTCTCAGTTATATTTAATTAAATGTTTTATTTGCTTTGAGTAACAAGTTCAGTTGGAGCTACAAACATTCTCTACAATCATTTAACAAAGTGCTTCTGCCACGTTTAAGAAAGTGCACAAAACTGTTCATGTAACTGACTAAAGAAGGAGAAAAAGACTCAAACAAAACCACCTCTGGGGGAATCTCTGTGTTCATGTGAACCAAACCAGATACAAAACTATGTCAGGCTGATCAGCTCTGAGCTTTAATGCTACAACAGGCCTGCAGACACACATCACCAAGTCCAGGAGAACGGCTTCTCTTCAGGAGCCATCAGGCAGTCATGTGACCTGTTTTCACTGAAACCACATTCAAAGGAGCTTTAACGCCAACCAAGGGAAATTTAGAGCGAATTAAAAGCTTTTCAGCATCTCCAAAGACCAAACTCTTCTTAAATCAGTGGAGAGAAAATGAAAGTCAGGCCCTGGTTCACAGGTCACAGGCTGCTGATGAAGGGAGACAAAGAGAAAGAAGCTGAAATGTAAGAAGTCTCTGTGGGACGCTCTAACTGATGCTGATGCTGTTGTTCTTGCTGTTCTTGGACATCTTGGTGCCGCTGCCGCCTTGAGGCATCTTCTGCTCGTCTCCGGTCAGCAGAGCTTTGATCTCGGACGGGATCTTGCCCTGATCCATGGCCGAACACCACTGCTTGTACTGCAGAGACAAACCAAGGCGTGAAGGTCCGGTTAGAGGAAAACAGAAGCTTTCGTTTCTTTCTTTGAGGAGGAAACCTCGGCTCTGCTCACCATCTCCAGCTCCTCCCGCAGGGCGCAGATGGCTCTCTCCTTACTGGACACCAGCTCCTCCAGGTACTGGTAGCGCAGCTTCTTTCTGGCCCGGCACTCTCTGGCGCTCTGGCGGCTCCGCTCCAGCTTGGCCTTCAGGTCGATCTTTGCAGGTTTACGCCCGCGTTTTCCCGGCTTCTTCACTTTGCCTGCCACCATCTGACAGAAAACAGAGTTTATACCAAAAAAAACAACAGCAGATGAGCTTTTTAAGAAATATTATCTGTTTTATGGACCATTTCTGTAACTTTTATTCATCCAAATGTTCAACTGAGGTCATGTTGTTGAGATTTTATAGGAAATCAAACGTTATTGTAGATGTTTTCAAATTAAATAATTTGTTAAATGATCATAAACATGGCACAACATGAATTTTTGAGGCCTGTTTTCACTTAAATACGGCTGAATTTGACTCCCGTCACAGTATTTTTCCACTGTAGTTGCTCTACTTTTAAAGATCTAAATGCATCTCCCACCTCTGAGGTGTGGGAGGATAAATGATAGGTCAGGTGGGCTGTAAGGTCACGTGCTTTAGGGCGTCTTTTACAGAACCAAGTCGTTTTGTTTTCACTCTGAAGCAGGTTCAGGGTCTCAGTGTGGTGCCTTTAGGGACCTGAGGTTGTCTGTTTCTGTCCAACGCTAAAGGAAATTTAATAAGGAAGCCAAACACTGATTAACAGGGAAATTAAATGACTGGTTGCTGCCCTGCTTCTCACGCAGAGCATTCACTGGCTCAGGGTTTGACTCGTTTACAGCATCTAATGTTCGGTTTTCTGATAAAAACAGAAAGTCTACGTCCAAATCTGAGACCTGAGTAACAAAAAGCCAGATTGGTGTCCCGATGTGCTCAGTTTGAAGATAAAATGTTGGATGGAAATTAGTAAAAACACCAAAATAAGCCGCCCTGGTAAGTACTAAAGGGCCCGTTTTAGCCTCCGACATGTAAACAGTCTGAGCTGTAAGATGCTAACATTAGCTGCAGTTAGCACACAGGCTCCAAAACGGCTGACTACTTCAGGTCCAAACAGTTGTAGCCAACTAGATCGGAACCGAACCCGATCGGTTTAAACGTTAACTGGTTAAATACGTGAACTTGGTAACTGTAGCTCTCGTTAGCAGCCGTTAGCTTCCTCACTTTGTTGTCATCCATCTGGCTCACGTTAGCTCCGCTCAGCTCAGAAACGGAGAAGAGAAGTTCCGAAGACCCGAACCAGCAGTTCCGAAGACCCGAACCAGCAGTTCCGAAGACCCGAACCAAAGGTCCAGCTGCGTCGAAACCAACCTGAACACACAGCTACACCAGAGAAGCGATAAGCGTGTTGTTATCGTCTCTGTTTACATCGCGTTTCCTGTTGACGTTACGCGCTTACGTCATACATATGTTTTGTAATTCAAACAAACCTTTATTAACAAATGTCAAAGTGAAAGAACAATCGCGAAGAAACGTGAAGTAGGTCCAAGTAGAGAAGATAAACAGGCAGAAATAGACATGATAATGTAATAAATTACCAATAAAATATAAAAGACGTATTTTATTAATAATTCTGAGGTTTCAAAGTAAAATATTTGCCCCAAAAAACGGCCACATTTGACAGATTCAAGGAGATATTGGACCTGCTGGAAGAAAAACAGTTGGTTTTTCGCGAAGGTTTTCTTAAAAAATTCAACAACAAATGTGAAGGGAATTAAACAAAAGTAAAGTGTGTACACCACAAAATATTCCAAATAGTCTTTTTGTGCCACTTACATAATTCTGCTCTAAATTAAAAAAAAAAGCTGTGACGTGTTTAAAACAATAAAAGGTTTATTACTAGTTACTCATTTTATTACCCAGTCAGACCCTTTCACTTGATGTTTAAACCCCATTGGTTTACAGCACCTTTAACCACACTCTAAGGGAAATGTTCACTTATAGAGACAAAATGTTTTCAGATGAATCAAATATCATCTTAATTCATTTAATAATACTTTATTAATACCAAAATAATGAATAAATTTGTACCATAAAGAATAAAAAGAGTCATTTGTCATGGTAAAAAAAACAAAACAAGTCATTATGGGAGGAGCATGAACCGAGATACTGATTTCATATTAAAACACAGAGACTGTAAAGAAATCATTTGTTCCAACATCTGAACGTTTATATTCTGTATGACAAAATGTTCAGGAAGAAAATCTGA